>NW_021941691.1:32336-62336 GCF_902148855.1 Sphaeramia orbicularis
TGCACTTGGCACACACACGTCCCTGGGCTGGGCACCTGGGCTGCCACAAAACTTACATGCGCATCAGTTCACGTTTTTATTGGCCCTCTATGTACACCGACATTCAGAAATATTGCACCATATGCCCCACATGCCAGAAAACATGCACCACACGGAAATCTGACCGTGCTTGTTTGCAGCCACTGCCTGTTATTTCCACACCTTTCTGCAGGATTGCCATGGACATCGTCAGCCCTCTGGTAAAGAGCATCTTGGTGGTCTGTGACTACGCTACACGGTTTCCTGAGCCCTTCTTGCTCCGCACCATCACTGCACCAGCGGTAGTACGAGCACTGGTACAGCTGTTCTCCAGGGTGGGGATACCAGATGAAATCCTCACTGACCAAGGGACCAACTTCACATCCAGGCTGATGCAGCTCCTGTACGGACAACTTGGAGTCACCGCACTCAAAACCACACCTTATCACCCACAGACCGATGGACTGGTGGTATGGTTCAACCCGACTCTTAAAAAGATGCTCCAGAAATTTGTGGATGACACAGGAAGAGACTGGGACCGCTGGCTGCCTTTTCTGCTGTTCGCCTACCGGGAGGTTCCACAGGCTTCAACAGGGTTCTCTCCCTTTGAGCTCCTGTGTGGCTGGGATGTCCAGGGCCCACTAGATCTGCTCTGGAAGGGTTGGGAAGCTCCATCCACCACTCCAGGGGACAGAGGGATTTTACAGTTTGTGCTGGAGATGAGAGAGCGGCTGGCCAGGTACCAGGAGGAGGCAGAGGTCAACCTACGTGAGGCCCAGAGAAATCAGAAGACCTGGTATGAACAACAAGCTCGTCATCGAGAGTTCCAACCCGGCCAGAAAGTCCTGCTGCTTCTCCCCTCTTCCAACAGCAAGCTCCTGGCCAAGTGGCAAGGTCCTTACCTCATCACTCACAAGATGGGCCCCGTTACCTATGAGATCCATCATCCAGAGAAGAAAAGCCAGAAACAAACATACCATGTAAACCTGCTGAAAGAGTGGAAGGACAGGCAACCTGAAGTACCAGCTCTACTGGTGAGGAAGGTGGACCTGGAGGAGGAAGAGGATGGTCCAGAAACCCGGCTGGTTTCTGAAACTCCTGTCCTGACACGTCTGGCTCCAGAACAAAAAGCTCAGCCGCTCAAGGTTTTCCAGGAGGTGCCATTGCTCTTCGCTGCCAGCCCAGGGAAAAACAAAGCAGTGGAGCACATCATCCGGCTTAAAGATGGACGACCAATTTGCCAATGTCTCTACAGGGTCCCACAACAGCTCGTGGTCAAGCTGCAGCAGGAAGTGGAGGAAATGCTGAAGTTGGGGGTCATCGAACCATCTAACTCTGAGTGGTGCAGTTCGGTGGTCATCGTCTTCAAAAAGAATGGGTCTCTGCGCATCTGCATTGATTTCAGAAAACTCAGCTCCATCTCTGAGTTTGATGTCTACCCGATGCCGAGGATTGATGACTTGCTGGAGAAGATTGGAGCCGCCAAATACATCGCTACACTGGACTTGTGTAAAGGTACTGGCAGGTACCACTGGAGGAGTCGACCATATACAGCATTCCGAACACCAGCTGGCGTTTTTTCCAGTTTACAGTGATGTCGTTTGGTCTCCATGGAGCACCTACCACCTCCCAGTGGCTAATGGACAAAGTTCTCCAGGACTGTGGGCAGTGCAGCGCTGCTTATCTGGATGATGTGGTGATGTTCAGTCCCACCTGGGAGGATCACCTGAGACACCTGTCCCTGGTCCTGGAGAAGATTCAGCAGGCAGGGTTAACCCTTAACCCAGACAAGTGTGAGTGGGCACAGCAGGAGACCAGGTACCTGGGTTACCAACTGGGCCGAGGAGAAGTGCGTCCACAAGTGGATAAGGTGGAAGCTATCCGCAATTGCCCTCGTCCTCGCACCAAGAAGGAGGTGCGGTCTTTCCTCGGATTGGCTGGCTGGTACAGGAGGTTTGTGCCGCAGTTTGCCACCAGTGCAGCCCCACTCAGCACTCACCAGCAAAGACCAGAAAAATCCAGTTGCCTGGTCAGAAGAGTGTGAAACAGCTTTCTGCACCTTAAAATCCTTCCTGTGCTCCTTGCCAGCCCTCAAAAGTCCTGAATTCAATAAGAAATTCCTAGTACAGGTGGATGCCTCTGCAGTGGGGCTGGGAGCAGTTTTGACACAAGGGGAGCAAGGAGAGGAGCAACCTGTCCTCTACCTAAGCTGCAAGCTTCAGCCTCATGAGACCAGGTATTCCACTGTGGAGAAAGAAGGCCTGGCCATTAAATGGGCACTGGAGAGTTTGAAGTATTACTTACTTGGAAGAGAGTTTGACCTTGAAACAGACCACAGGACGCTCACCTGGATCAATTCCATGAAGGACCACAACAGCTGCTTGACCCGATGGTACCTGTCACTCCAGCCGTTCCACTTCACAGTCTGACACCGAGCAGGAAAGAGCAATGTGGTAGCTGATTACGTTTCCAGGCTGCCGCACATCGTCAGCCTCCGGGAGGAGGGGGATGATGTGACGGAGCGACCCCGTCACTGAGTGTCTGCCATCTCCAGCTACGAGCGGAGCACACACGAACCTGCACCGCACACACATACAGGCACGTGCACACACTCGCGTCAGACAGTCCCTCCCCGTCCGTGTTTGCAGTCATTCAGTAGTTTCTCCACTCACACTCTCTTCCCGTCCGAACAATAGCGCAACCCAGGGTGCACGCTAGGGAGCATTCTCAGGTAACTGCACACATATTTACAGCAGTTTTCAGTCACTTACCTGTGTTGGTGTTGAAGTAGCATTCTGTCATGCCCCGCCGCACCGCTTGAGTTAAAAGAACAAAGGCTCACTTCCGGGTCAATATTATAGAGGAAATCTCGCAGGATTTTTGCATCACGCGATGTTGTAATGTATTGATTTTGGTTTTTCTGTATTTTTATCTTAAGTAATGAGGTATTCTGCTTGGATAATTAATTAGAAAATCTATTGAATTATTAAGTGTAGAATGGTTATTCCTGTGGTGAATAATTATGTTTAAAAACACTGTTAAACATGTTTTGTAAAAAAAAAGTCTGTAATTGGCCGGCCCAGTAGGAGGGGCTTAGGGTTTAACAGAAGGCTGCTGAAGCCCCAGTGGTCAGTGTTGGCTGAGTTGCAGAGCTGGCAACTGTGCTGTGGATTGTTCAACTTTTGTCAAGTGAGTTATTGAAGAACTTTATGCTGATGCGTTTTTTCTCGTGTTTTGTAAATTTGTAAATAGTATTTATTTATTTTTTGTTGTTTTTCCATTTTTTACTTCACTTTGTATATGTATTGCACTGCACTTTGAGAGGCTGATGGCAAATAAATCACCACCATCTTTTTGCACCTTCAACTACACCTGTGGTGTTATTTTTGAGCAGTGTGGGAAAGAACCCTGTGACACAGACGCGTCATCATTTAAGAAAAACCACATGTTCATTTCATTTTTGTTCATTTGTGTTTTTAAGTAATGATTCTAAAAATGAATGAATTTAAAGAGAATAAAAAAACCAGACTGAATTTAAAAGAATAAATAAGTAAATCAGAATTAAATAAGAAATGAAATAAAATCATTCCAAAAAATAAATGAATGAATAAAAATAAAACAAATTATAATTAACAAAATAAATGATTGAAAACTAGAACTGCATAAAATCATTAATCAGAATGAATAAAAAAGAAAATAAAAAGGCTTAAATTAAGTAACATAAGAAATAAAATAATCAATAATGAATCAAAAAAATACATATATATAAAAAGAATAAAATAAAATACTTAATTATCAAATCTAATAATCAGCAGCTTTTCCAGATAGCAAGCACTAACCCTTCTGCACTGAATCTTTGTTTTCTACAGGTTTTATATCCATACTGAAGACATAGATTTAATATTTACACCAATAACAACAATGTAAAAGACAAAATCCATCATACAGAAATAATATCATCAAATAAAAACAATGTAAGAAAGCAACGTTTTTCCAAATCACAATATGGGAATTTTTTTGCTGGACATCCCATTAAAAAACACACTGACCACACACTGGCCGGGGGTTAAAGGGTTAACAAACACACTGACCACACACTGGCCAGGGGTTAAAGGGTTAAAAAGCACACTGACCACACACTGGCTGGGGGTTAAGGGTTAACAAACACACTGACCACACACTGGCCAGGGGTTTAAGGGTTAAAAAGCACACTGACCACACACTGGCCGGGGGTTTAAGGGTTAACAAACACACTGACCACACACTGGCCAGGGGGTTAAAGGGTTAAAAAGCACACTGACCACACACTGGCCGGGGGTTTAAGGGTTAACAAACACACTGACCACACACTGGCTGGGGGTTAAAGGGTTAACAAACACACTGACCACACACTGGCCGGGGGTTAAAGGGTTAACAAACACACTGACCACACACTGGCCAGGGGTTAAAGGGTTAAAAAGCACACTGACCACACACTGGCTGGGGGTTAAAGGGTTAACAAACACACTGACCACACACTGGCCGGGGGTTAAAGGGTTAACAAACACACTGACCACACACTGGCCAGGGGGTTAAAGGGTTAAAAAGCACACTGACCACACACTGGCCGGGGGTTTAAGGGTTAACAAACACACTGACCACACACTGGCCGGGGGGTAAAGGGTTAACAAACACACTGACCACACACTGGCCGGGGGTTAAAGGGTTAAAAAGCACACTGACCACACACTGGCTGGGGGTTAAAGGGTTAACAAACACACTGACCACACACTGGCCGGGGGTTTAAGGGTTAAAAAGCACACTGACCACACACTGGCCGGGGGTTAAAGGGCTAAAAAGCACACTGACCACACACTGGCCGGGGGTTTAAGGGTTAAAAAGCACACTGACCACACACTGGCCGGGGGTTTAAGGGTTAACAAACACACTGACCACACACTGGCTGGGGGTTAAAGGGTTAACAAACACACTGACCACACACTGGCCGGGGGTTAAAGGGCTAAAAAGCACACTGACCACACACTGGCCAAGGGTTAAAGAGTTAACAAACACACTGACCACACACTGGCCAAGGGTTAAAGGGCTAAAAAGCACACTGACCACACACTGGCCAAGGGTTAAAGAGTTAACAAACACATTGACCACACACTGGCCGGGGGTTAAAGGGCTAAAAAGCACACTGACCACACACTGGCCAAGGGTTAAAGAGTTAACAAACACACTGACCACACACTGGCCGGGGGTTAAAGGGCTAAAAAGCACACTGACCACACACTGGCCAAGGGTTAAAGAGTTAACAAACACACTGACCACACACTGGCCGGGGGTTAAAGGGTTAACAAACACACTGACCACACACTGGCCAAGGGTTAAAGAGTTAACAAACACATTGACCACACACTGGCCGGGGGTTAAAGGGTTAACAAACACACTGACCACACACTGGCCGGGGGTTAAAGGGTTAACAAACACACTGACCACACACTGGCCGGGGGTTAAAGGGTTAACAAACACACTGACCACACACTGGCCGGGGGTTAAAGGGTTAACAAACACACTGACCACACACTGGCTGGGGGTTAAAGGGTTAACAAACACACTGACCACACACTGGCCAGGGGTTTAAGGGTTAAAAAGCACACTGACCACACACTGGCCGGGGGTTTAAGGGTTAACAAACACACTGACCACACACTGGCCAGGGGTTAAAGGGTTAAAAAGCACACTGACCACACACTGGCCGGGGGTTTAAGGGTTAACAAACACACTGACCACACACTGGCTGGGGTTAAAGGGTTAACAAACACACTGACCACACACTGGCCGGGGGTTAAAGGGTTAACAAACACACTGACCACACACTGGCCAGGGGTTAAAGGGTTAAAAAGCACACTGACCACACACTGGCTGGGGGTTAAAGGGTTAACAAACACACTGACCACACACTGGCCGGGGGTTAAAGGGTTAACAAACACACTGACCACACACTGGCCAGGGGTTTAAAGGGTTAAAAAGCACACTGACCACACACTGGCCGGGGGTTTAAGGGTTAACAAACACACTGACCACACACTGGCCAGGGGTTAAAGGGTTAAAAAGCACACTGACCACACACTGGCCGGGGGTTAAAGGGTTAACAAACACACTGACCACACACTGGCCGGGGGTTAAAGGGTTAACAAACACACTGACCACACACTGGCCGGGGGTTAAAGGGTTAAAAAGCACACTGACCACACACTGGCTGGGGGTTAAAGGGTTAACAAACACACTGACCACACACTGGCCGGGGGTTAAGGGTTAAAAAGCACACTGACCACACACTGGCCGGGGGTTAAAGGGCTAAAAAGCACACTGACCACACACTGGCCGGGGGTTTAAGGGTTAAAAAGCACACTGACCACACACTGGCCGGGGGTTTAAGGGTTAACAAACACACTGACCACACACTGGCTGGGGGTTAAAGGGTTAACAAACACACTGACCACACACTGGCCGGGGGTTAAAGGGCTAAAAAGCACACTGACCACACACTGGCCAAGGGTTAAAGAGTTAACAACACACTGACCACACACTGGCCAGGGTTAAAGGGCTAAAAAGCACACTGACCACACACTGGCCAAGGGTTAAAGAGTTAACAAACACATTGACCACACACTGCCGGGGGTTAAAGGGCTAAAAAGCACACTGACCACACACTGGCCAAGGGTTAAAGAGTTAACAAACACACTGACCACACACTGGCCGGGGGTTAAAGGGCTAAAAAAGCACACTGACCACACACTGGCCAAGGGTTAAAGAGTTAACAAACACACTGACCACACACTGGCCGGGGGTTAAAGGGCTAAAAAGCACACTGACCACACACTGGCCAAGGGTTAAAGAGTTAACAAACACACTGACCACACACTGGCCAAGGGTTAAAGAGTTAACAAACACATTGACCACACACTGGGCCGGGGGTTAAAGGGTTAAAAAGCACACTGACCACACACTGGCCAAGGGTTAAAGAGTTAACAAACACACTGACCACACACTGGCCGGGGGTTAAAGGGCTAAAAAGCACACTGACCACACACTGGCCAAGGGTTAAAGAGTTAACAAACACACTGACCACACACTGGCCGGGGGTTAAAGGGCTAAAAAGCACACTGACCACACACTGGCCAAGGGTTAAAGAGTTAACAAACACATTGACCACACACTGGCCAAGGGTTAAAGAGTTAACAAACACACTGACCACACACTGGCCAAGGGTTAAAGGGTTAACAAACACACTGACCACACACTGGCCAAGGGTTAAAGAGTTAACAAACACATTGACCACACACTGGCCGGGGGTTAAAGGGTTAAAAAGCACACTGACCACACACTGGCCGGGGGTTAAAGGGCTAAAAAGCACACTGACCACACACTGGCCAAGGGTTAAAGAGTTAACAAACACACTGACCACACACTGGCCGGGGGTTAAAGGGCTAAAAAGCACACTGACCACACACTGGCCAAGGGTTAAAGAGTTAACAAACACACTGACCACACACTGGCCGGGGGTTAAAGGGTTAAAAAGCACACTGACCACACACTGGCCAAGGGTTAAAGAGTTAACAAACACACTGACCACACACTGGCCGGGGGTTAAAGGGCTAAAAAGCACACTGACCACACACTGGCCAAGGGTTAAAGAGTTAACAAACATACTGACCACACACTGGCCGGGGGTTAAAGGGCTAAAAAGCACACTGACCACACACTGGCCAAGGGTTAAAGAGTTAACAAACACATTGACCACACACTGGCCAAGGGGTTAAAGGGTTAAAAAGCACACTGACCACACACTGGCCGGGGGTTAAAGGGCTAAAAAGCACACTGACCACACACTGGCCAAGGGTTAAAGAGTTAACAAACACACTTACCACACACTGGCCGGGGGTTAAAGGGCTAAAAAGCACACTGACCACACACTGGCCAAGGGTTAAAGAGTTAACAAACACACTGACCACACACTGGCCGGGGGTTAAAGGGCTAAAAAGCACACTGACCACACACTGGCCAAGGGTTAAAGAGTTAACAAACACATTGACCACACACTGGCCGGGGGTTAAAGGGTTAAAAAGCACACTGACCACACACTGGCCGGGGGTTAAAGGGCTAAAAAGCACACTGACCACACACTGGCCAAGGGTTAAAGAGTTAACAAACACACTGACCACACACTGGCCAAGGGTTAAAGAGTTAACAAACACATTGACCACACACTGGCCAAGGGTTAAAGAGTTAACAAACACACTGACCACACACTGGCCAAGGGTTAAAGAGTTAACAAACACATTGACCACACACTGGCCGGGGGTTAAAGGGGTAAAAAGCACACTGACCACACACTGGCCGGGGGTTAAAGGGCTAAAAAGCACACTGACCACACACTGGCCAAGGGTTAAAGAGTTAACAAACACACTGACCACACACTGGCCGGGGGTTAAAGGGCTAAAAGCACACTGACCACACACTGGCCAAGGGTTAAAGAGTTAACAAACACACTGACCACACACTGGCCGGGGGTTAAAGGGCTAAAAAGCACACTGACCACACACTGGCCAAGGGTTAAAGAGTTAACAAACACACTGACCACACACTGGCCAAGGGTTAAAGAGTTAACAAACACACTGACCACACACTGGCCGGGGGTTAAAGGGCTAAAAGCACACTGACCACACACTGGCCAAGGGTTAAAGAGTTAACAAACACATTGACCACACACTGGCCGGGGGTTAAAGGGTTAAAAAGCACACTGACCACACACTGGCCGGGGGTTAAAGGGCTAAAAAGCACACTGACCACACACTGGCCAAGGGTTAAAGAGTTAACAAACACACTGACCACACACTGGCCAAGGGTTAAAGAGTTAACAAACACACTGACCACACACTGGCCAGGTTAAAGAGTTAACAAACACATTGACCACACACTGGCCAAGGGTTAAAGAGTTAACAAACACACTGACCACACACTGGCCAAGGGTTAAAGAGTTAACAAACACATTGACCACACACTGGCCGGGGTTAAAGGGGTTAAAAAGCACACTGACCACACACTTGCCGGGGGTTAAAGGGCTAAAAAGCACACTGACCACACACTGGCCAAGGGTTAAAGAGTTAACAAACACACTGACCACACACTGGCCGGGGGTTAAAGGGCTAAAAAGCACACTGACCACACACTGGCCAAGGGTTAAAGAGTTAACAAACACACTGACCACACACTGGCCGGGGGTTAAAGGGCTAAAAAGCACACTGACCACACACTGGCCAAGGGTTAAAGAGTTAACAAACACACTGACCACACACTGGCCGGGGGTTAAAGGGCTAAAAAGCACACTGACCACACACTGGCCAAGGGTTAAAGAGTTAACAAACACACTGACCACACACTGGCCAAGGGTTAAAGAGTTAACAAACACACTGACCACACACTGGCCAAGGGTTAAAGGGTTAACAAACACACTGACCACACACTGGCCAAGGGTTAAAGAGTTAACAAACACATTGACCACACACTGGCCGGGGGTTAAAGGGTTAACAAACACACTGACCACACACTGGCCGGGGGTTAAAGGGTTAACAAACACACTGACCACACACTGGCCGGGGGTTAAAGGGTTAACAAACACACTGACCACACACTGGCCGGGGGTTAAAGGGTTAACAAACACACTGACCACACACTGGCCAGGGGTTAAAGGGTTAAAAAGCACACTGACCACACACTGGCTGGGGGTTAAAGGGTTAACAAACACACTGACCACACACTGGCCAGGGGTTTAAGGGTTAAAAAGCACACTGACCACACACTGGCCGGGGGTTTAAGGGTTAACAAACACACTGACCACACACTGGCCAGGGGTTAAAGGGTTAAAAAGCACACTGACCACACACTGGCCGGGGGTTTAAGGGTTAACAAACACACTGACCACACACTGGCTGGGGGTTAAAGGGTTAACAAACACACTGACCACACACTGGCCGGGGGTTAAAGGGTTAACAAACACACTGACCACACACTGGCCAGGGGTTAAAGGGTTAAAAAGCACACTGACCACACACTGGCTGGGGGTTAAAGGGTTAACAAACACACTGACCACACACTGGCCGGGGGTTAAAGGGTTAACAAACACACTGACCACACACTGGCCAGGGGTTAAAGGGTTAAAAAGCACACTGACCACACACTGGCCGGGGGTTTAAGGGTTAACAAACACACTGACCACACACTGGCCAGGGGTTAAAGGGTTAAAAAGCACACTGACCACACACTGGCCGGGGGTTAAAGGGTTAACAAACACACTGACCACACACTGGCCGGGGGTTAAAGGGTTAACAAACACACTGACCACACACTGGCCGGGGGTTAAAGGGTTAAAAAGCACACTGACCACACACTGGCTGGGGGTTAAAGGGTTAACAAACACACTGACCACACACTGGCCAGGGGTTTAAGGGTTAAAAAGCACACTGACCACACACTGGCCGGGGGTTAAAGGGCTAAAAAGCACACTGACCACACACTGGCCGGGGGTTTAAGGGTTAAAAAGCACACTGACCACACACTGGCCGGGGGTTTAAGGGTTAACAAACACACTGACCACACACTGGCTGGGGGTTAAAGGGTTAACAAACACACTGACCACACACTGGCCGGGGGTTAAAGGGCTAAAAAGCACACTGACCACACACTGGCCAAGGGTTAAAGAGTTAACAAACACACTGACCACACACTGGCCGGGGTTAAAGGGCTAAAAAGCACACTGACCACACACTGGCCAAGGGGTTAAAGAGTTAACAAACACACTGACCACACACTGGCCGGGGGTTAAAGGGCTAAAAAGCACACTGACCACACACTGGCCAAGGGTTAAAGAGTTAACAAACACATTGACCACACACTGGCCGGGGGTTAAAGGGTTAAAAAGCACACTGACCACACACTGGCCGGGGGTTAAAGGGCTAAAAAGCACACTGACCACACACTGGCCAAGGGTTAAAGAGTTAACAAACACACTGACCACACACTGGCCAAGGGTTAAAGAGTTAACAAACACATTGACCACACACTGGCCGGGGGTTAAAGGGTTAAAAAGCACACTGACCACACACTGGCCAAGGGTTAAAGAGTTAACAAACACACTGACCACACACTGGCCGGGGGTTAAAGGGCTAAAAAGCACACTGACCACACA
The DNA here is from genome assembly GCF_902148855.1 of Sphaeramia orbicularis. Classification (NCBI taxonomy): domain Eukaryota; kingdom Metazoa; phylum Chordata; class Actinopteri; order Kurtiformes; family Apogonidae; genus Sphaeramia; species Sphaeramia orbicularis. The sequence continues at coordinate 43,588 of NW_021941691.1, forward strand.
CTGGCCAAGGGTTAAAGAGTTAACAAACACACTGACCACACACTGGCCGGGGGTTAAAGGGCTAAAAAGCACACTGACCACACACTGGCCAAGGGTTAAAGAGTTAACAAACACATTGACCACACACTGGCCAAGGGTTAAAGGGTTAACAAACACACTGACCACACACTGGCCAAGGGTTAAAGAGTTAACAAACACATTGACCACACACTGGCCGGGGGTTAAAGGGTTAAAAAGCACACTGACCACACACTGGCCGGGGGTTAAAGGGCTAAAAAGCACACTGACCACACACTGGCCAAGGGTTAAAGAGTTAACAAACACACTGACCACACACTGGCCGGGGGTTAAAGGGCTAAAAAGCACACTGACCACACACTGGCCAAGGGTTAAAGAGTTAACAAACACATTGACCACACACTGGCCGGGGGTTAAAGGGTTAAAAAGCACACTGACCACACACTGGCCAAGGGTTAAAGAGTTAACAAACACACTGACCACACACTGGCCGGGGGTTAAAGGGCTAAAAAGCACACTGACCACACACTGGCCAAGGGTTAAAGAGTTAACAAACATACTGACCACACACTGGCCGGGGGTTAAAGGGCTAAAAAGCACACTGACCACACACTGGCCAAGGGTTAAAGAGTTAACAAACACATTGACCACACACTGGCCGGGGGTTAAAGGGTTAAAAAGCACACTGACCACACACTGGCCGGGGGTTAAAGGGCTAAAAAGCACACTGACCACACACTGGCCAAGGGTTAAAGAGTTAACAAACACACTGACCACACACTGGCCGGGGGTTAAAGGGCTAAAAAGCACACTGACCACACACTGGCCAAGGGTTAAAGAGTTAACAAACACATTGACCACACACTGGCCGGGGGTTAAAGGGTTAAAAAGCACACTGACCACACACTGGCCGGGGGTTAAAGGGCTAAAAAGCACACTGACCACACACTGGCCAAGGGTTAAAGAGTTAACAAACACACTGACCACACACTGGCCAAGGGTTAAAGAGTTAACAAACACATTGACCACACACTGGCCAAGGGTTAAAGAGTTAACAAACACACTGACCACACACTGGCCAAGGGTTAAAGAGTTAACAAACACATTGACCACACACTGGCCAAGGGTTAAAGAGTTAACAAACACATTGACCACACACTGGCCGGGGGTTAAAGGGTTAAAAAGCACACTGACCACACACTGGCCGGGGGTTAAAGGGCTAAAAAGCACACTGACCACACACTGGCCAAGGGTTAAAGAGTTAACAAATACACTGACCACACACTGGCCGGGGGTTAAAGGGCTAAAAAGCACACTGACCACACACTGGCCAAGGGTTAAAGAGTTAACAAACACACTGACCACACACTGGCCGGGGGTTAAAGGGCTAAAAAGCACACTGACCACACACTGGCCAAGGGTTAAAGAGTTAACAAACACACTGACCACACACTGGCCAAGGGTTAAAGAGTTAACAAACACACTGACCACACACTGGCCGGGGGTTAAAGGGCTAAAAAGCACACTGACCACACACTGGCCAAGGGTTAAAGAGTTAACAAACACACTGACCACACACTGGCCGGGGGTTAAAGGGTTAAAAGCACACTGACCACACACTGGCCGGGGGTTAAAGGGCTAAAAAGCACACTGACCACACACTGGCCAAGGGTTAAAGAGTTAACAAACACACTGACCACACACTGGCCAAGGGTTAAAGAGTTAACAAACACACTGACCACACACTGGCCAAGGGTTAAAGAGTTAACAAACACATTGACCACACACTGGCCAAGGGTTAAAGAGTTAACAAACACACTGACCACACACTGGCCAAGGGTTAAAGAGTTAACAAACACACTGACCACACACTGGCCAAGGGTTAAAGAGTTAACAAACACACTGACCACACACTGGCCGGGGGTTAAAGGGTTAAAAAGCACACTGACCACACACTGGCCGGGGGTTAAAGGGCTAAAAAGCACACTGACCACACACTGGCCAAGGGTTAAAGAGTTAACAAACACACTGACCACACACTGGCCGGGGGTTAAAGGGCTAAAAAGCACACTGACCACACACTGGCCAAGGGTTAAAGAGTTAACAAACACACTGACCACACACTGGCCGGGGGTTAAAGGGCTAAAAAGCACACTGACCACACACTGGCCAAGGGTTAAAGAGCTAACAAACACACTGACCACACACTGGCCGGGGGTTAAAGAGTTAACAAACACACTGACCACACACTGGCCAAGGGTTAAAGAGTTAACAAACACACTGACCACACACTGGCCAAGGGTTAAAGAGTTAACAAACACATTGACCACACACTGGCCAAGGGTTAAAGAGTTAACAAACACACTGACCACACACTGGCCAAGGGTTAAAGAGTTAACAAACACATTGACCACACACTGGCCAAGGGTTAAAGAGTTAACAAACACATTGACCACACACTGGCCGGGGGTTAAAGGGTTAAAAAGCACACTGACCACACACTGGCCGGGGGTTAAAGGGCTAAAAAGCACACTGACCACACACTGGCCAAGGGTTAAAGAGTTAACAAACACACTGACCACACACTGGCCGGGGGTTAAAGGGCTAAAAAGCACACTGACCACACACTGGCCAAGGGTTAAAGAGTTAACAAACACACTGACCACACACTGGCCGGGGGTTAAAGGGCTAAAAAGCACACTGACCACACACTGGCCAAGGGTTAAAGAGCTAACAAACACACTGACCACACACTGGCCGGGGGTTAAAGAGTTAACAAACACACTGACCACACACTGGCCGGGGGTTAAAGGGTTAACCCTTTAACCCCCGGCCAGTGTGTGGTCAGTGTGTGGTCAGTGTTTGTTAACCCTTTAACCCCCGGCCAGTGTGTGGTCAGTGTGTGGTCAGTGTTTGTTAACCCTTTAACCCCTGGCGTGTCCGCTGGCACGTTCTGAATGTAGGATTTATTTAAATATTCATAGAACTTCATCCGTTTGTTCAATAGTTCCATTTCCAGTCCTGTCGATAGAATAGACCTTGTTCTTTCCATAGACATCTGAGCATGCTCAGTTCACCCCCCCCCCCCCCCCCCCCACACCATCTGTGGAATGGGGGGGTCAAACACAGAGCGGTGAGTGAGACCGACTCACTATAAAAATAGACAGTTTGGGCTTTTTTTTGTTTGTTTACACCATTTTCCTTGTGTTTTGTCGTTTTTCCTGTTGTTTCCAGTGTTGTGGAGATTTTCCTTGACTTTTTTACTGTGATTTTACTGAGTTTTGAACTGATGTATGGAGTTAAACAGGTGTCAAAAAGCAACTGGACTCATTTAAAAAAAAAAGAGACAACTAAAACTATTGAGACCAAATTACAATACTAGTCGCTTATTTTATTCTTTTTTTTTCTTTTAAACTTAATTTTAACTCATTTTGTGCAATTTTTTTCATGTTATTTATTAATTTGTAAATATTTTATTTTCTTTAATTCATTTAGTAGCTTATTTTATTTATTTTTCTACATTGTTTTTTATTTTGTTATTTTTTCTTAAATTTTCTTCAGGTTGTGTCTTATTTTGTTCATGTTACTTATTATTTTGTTGGTTTATTATTCATTTTTGTTCATTATATTGATCACTGGCTGTTTTTGTTTATTTTGTTGCTTATTTTATCATTTTTTTGACCGTGGAATTGCTTAATGGAGTTAAACAGGTGTCAAAAAGCATCTGGACTGATTTATTAAAAAAAAAAGAGTCTAAAACATAAACTCCTGGACCAACATTCCAATCCTTGCTGTTGTTCAGTGTGTTCCAGTTCACAGTTGATGTTCAACATCCTAAATCTGTTACTGATGTTCATTCTAGGGCCTCATTTAGTCCAAACCTGTCAAACTTCAGTTCCTCTCTTTGTCTTTTTCTGTTCCTCCGCCTGTTTTGACCCTAAAACACACAGTAAAACTAAACCGCTGAAGAAAAGGAACACAAACTGACAGCAGCTTTAATGAACCTGAAACAGACGCAGATTTAATGTCTCAGGGGTTCAGGGGTTCAGTCCTATTATTGTCTCCTTCAGACACTTTTGTGTTGCGTTTTCTTCGGTGTCCTGGGCTCAGCTGACACAGGAGGAACCAGACCTCAGAGCAGGAAGTGTCAAACCCGCTGCCTCTTATTTCTCGTAAACTGGATGTGAACACACTTATTTTACACTCACCGACTCCGTGACGAAAGAGCTGGTGGTCGCCGTAATGAGCCACATGACCAGGCCGCCGATCACAATGTATTTACGGTTGTAGCGGTCGCCAAGGTAACCGAAGAGAGGAGCCAAAAGTAGAAAACTGCAGATAAAAACTGTAAGTGCATTAGTACATTTGGTAAAAATAGTGACGATGACCTTTATTTTGAACGTAAATCGGAATAAAATATAAATAATATAAACTATAATGTAAAACTCTATTCTGACATTAGTCCTTATTGTTTTGGATCCCAGACCCTGTTAGAAAAGAAACACCTGGATTCAACGGGTCCACAGACTTTAGTTTATATAATGTATGAGTTAGGTAATTATGATGTGAAGCTAATGATAAGTTTTTCTTAATCTGCTTGTGACTAGAGCTGTGTATCGGCAAGAATCTGGCGATACAATACAAATCACAAAACTAGGATCACGATACCATATATCACAATATATCATGATGCTGTTAAAAAGGCAATGTTTGTTTCTTTTTTTAAATGATTATTTCCTGGAAGAACTGAATTCCAGCAGAAATCTTCACAAATCCTAAACACATTTGTATTTGATCCCAACAGGATCTAATGTTCTATCACCAAATGTTCAAACTGTGTTCAAACTGAAATTGTGTTTTCCAGACATTCCAGTTTCAGATCCTGTTCAAATGTTCAGATTCTATTAGTTCACAACTAACATCAGAACAGGATTTGAGTTCAATCCCAACAAAGGAACCAACATTATTGAATAAAAGAGTGTGAAATAAGAAGAAATAAAATACAAACAAAAAAGAAAAACAAAACAAAAATGAACCTTCACAATATCTGCAGTTGAATAAATACATAAAAATATTGATACAGTACTTTTTAATATCAACACAGTATTGTGAAATGAAATATTGCGATATATTGCAGAACTGATATTTTCTTACAGCCCTACTTGTGACTGTTATTTTTATTCAGTATTTCTTGTGAAATGTGTCTGTTATTTGTGTTTGAACTTTGTACATGTGTGTGTGTGTTGTATTTGCTGCTGCCCGTTGTATCCAGGACTCCCCTAGAAATGAGGTTGTTTATCTCCAAGGGATTTTTTTTCATGGTTAAATAAAGGTTGAATTAAAAAAAAAAAAAAAAAAAAAAAATGTTCTAGAGAAAAGTTGTTTCATATTTAGTTTCTCTCTATCTGTGACTGCTTTCAGTATTTCTGTTACTTGGAAGTTATGTATTTCTTGTTCTGTATAATATTTGTGCTGTTTTAAACTCCATCAGATCCATTTGAATGTAAGATAATAGTTCCTGTATTGTGGTCGTGACTAAATGACTTATTTGCTAATGGAAATAAGATCCTCATGGAATTAAAATGACAAAACCAAACATATGTGTTCAACTGTTAGAAAACAGAGGTCTTTGTCTGACATGTGCAGTGTTTGTGTGTCTGTGTGGCAATAACCACTGGTGTTGTGTCATTCTTTTCATCACATATTGCAGTTTCCCTGTTTTGTAACTGTGTGTGCATCATCATACCTGTCTGCAGAAGTCCGCTGGTGCTGTCACTGATACTAAAAAACCTCTGAATGTTGAGCAGGACCCCTATAACAATAAGAAACAGACATCTGTGATAAACCATGATGCATTCAGGAGCTAATGTAAAGCTTGTTTTTTTTTTAAAGAGCATATTAATAAACATATGCGCAAATATGTCAGATTATAGCCAAGGCTAATTTCCATCTTTAGTCCCAACATAAAACAACAAAGCTCTCAGAAACCAGTCTAATCACATAAACAGAAAAGTCAAACCTATTCTACATTTGTACCAGACCAGTGGTTCTGGTGGTCTGGGTTCAGGACCTCCAGTGACAACACAAGACACAAGTCGCTTTTCCATCCACCCTCAAATTGCGTAAATATAACTTGTGCATTAAAATGTACCTAATGGAAAAACGACACTTTCGTCAAAAGTCTCATTTTGAGATTCAAAGTTTTTGCACTGGCAACAGGTGGTTTTTTGGGTGTAGCTCAAATGGTATATCACACAAAACTGCAATGGACAGACCTTTTTTCGCAACCAGAGTGAATTTAAAAAACGGATGTTGACGGATGTTACAACAAGAGAAGAAGAAATGTGTGTGCATGTGTGGACACACCAGGAAACCACATCATTTTATAATTTAGGTGGAGATAGAGGGGGAATATGGAATAAGAATGAATATATCTGTAAATCAACACCAGATTTACGTTCATCACCATGTTTATGGAATGACTTCTTGTGTCATCTCACGATAATAAATTAACAAATCATCGCACTTGTGATTTAATGGACAAACCGACAGTACACACTTCTGTTTTTGGGACATTTAGTAAATATGGGTAAAGTTTTGCGCAGATGTCCGATGGAAAAGAGACTAGTAATGACAAATGCCAAAATATAGTTTTATATTATGGGATAGATATCCTATTGATTATTAATATTGATGTTTGTGTGTCTGATCCTCATGAACAGGACATCTGACAGCTGGAGACATGATGTGTCCACAGATTTATGTCCATAGAGTTTAGAAACAATATTTCACTCTAGTTTAATGGTAGGTTTTTCTTCCTCAGTCAGATGTGATGAAAGTAGATGGAATTTTGGGTAAAGTTTTGTGCAGATGTCCCATGGAAAAGTGACTGCAAACTGATAAAAGATAAAGTCATTAAATGTATTTAATGAAAACATGGTGTGATTTGAACCTGAGACATTACAGAATATCACAGTATGAAAACAAAAAGAACCAATTTAAAGATAAACCAGACTGACCAGCAGGTGGTGATGGTAAATATGGAAATATTCCCTTTATTCCACTAAATTAGGTCCATTTGAACCAAAACTAAACAGTGAACTCAGTTAAAAATTAAAAGTTAATTCAGTCATTGATTAAAGAATTAAACACACTCAGCTTATAATGTGTACGGATGTCACGCCATTTAATTAACAATATCATGTTGCTTTATAAGGCACTTTACAAGGCAAATTCTAAATTTCAACCATAGTCCAATAACTTTTCGACATCGTCATCCTCCTCCTCATCATCATCGTTACTGATGGCAGGTTGGGTTACCGTGGCAACAGTCTCCCTCCATAAAACATCAGAGCAGATACTTACTAAAAATTAAATGTGCAATAAAACCGTTAAAAGCTCATAAACTGATAAAAATCACTGATATTTACTATTTATGGCTTCAATATTTCTATAAAAGGATTAAAATTCTCTCTGAATCACTGCGTAGCGTCATAAAAAAACTGTAGAAAATGCACCAAGTATGGCTTGTTAGATGCATCTGGCATATGTCCAAAAATGAACATACCAAATGAACTCTATTTTTTAAAGTAATTTTAAGTGTTTATTTTATTTAATTTTTTTTTTAAGTGTTTTTAAGCATATAAACCACATATTTCATGGTGTAATTTCCTTAATTTCACTAAATCTTCCACAAACAACACACATGCCATCACTCAGGAAAACTATTCAACAAAAAATAGAAGTTTTATCAATTTACCGTCATTGGTTTTGATGTTTTGGTCAGAAATGTATATCTAACTGAGCCGCATGAGCGTTTCTTTTTTTTCTGATTTTATAGAGAACAGGAAGTTGAATATATTCCATGTCTCTGCTGATTGGTTGAATGCTACAATGACATGATCTTTGCTGATTGGCCGGTTGAAGACCACATGCTTCTTGACCTCACTGAGGCACCTATATGTCATGTGTGTGGAAATGCCCAAAAACAGTCACTTGAACAGGGGGCGGATCCTACCTGCAATGGTGTACCGTTCCATGTAGTTGAGCAGGTTGACATAGCACAGCACAGCCACAGCCACGTAACCCCGCCAAGGCGAGATGAGCGGCGGCTCCGCTGGCTCGGCCGCGACCGACGAAACGCTGTTGACGAAGGAACCGTAACGGAAGCTAGAGCTGAGGCTGCGTCGAGGCGTCGACACCACATCCTGGATGGAGGACACGGATCTTTTTGGGTCCATGTTGAGCAGCGCCCCCTTCACCTGGGTTTAAAGCTGATAGAAATGAGCTGGTTTAAGAACAAAGGCTATGATAGAGTTACAGTTACAGTTACAGTTACACTTTACTGCACATGATAGAGGAGTGTCTGATAGAGTTACAGTTACAGTTACAGTTTACTGCACATAATAGAGGAGGAGTGTCTGATAGAGTTACAGTTACAGTTACAGTTTACTGCACATAACAGAGTAGTGTCTGATAGAGTTACAGTTACAGTTACAGTTTACTGCACATGATAGAGGAGGAGTGTCTGATAGAGTTACAGTTACAGTTACAGTTTACTGCACATGATAGAGGAGGAGTGTCTGATAGAGTTACAGTTACAGTTACAGTTTACTGCACATGATAGAGGAGGAGTGTCTGATAGAGTTACAGTTACAGTTACAGTTTACTGCACATGATAGAGGAGGAGTGTCTGATAGAGTTACAGTTACAGTTACACTTTACTGCACATGATAGAGGAGTAGTGTCTGATAGAGTTACAGTTACAGTTACAGTTTACTGCACATAATAGAGGAGGAGTGTCTGATAGAGTTACAGTTACAGTTACAGTTTACTGCACATGATAGAGGAGGAGTGTCTGATAGAGTTACAGTTACAGTTACACTTTACTGCACATGATAGAGGAGGAGTGTCTGATAGAGTTACAGTTACAGTTACAGTTTACTGCACATGATAGAGGAGGAGTGTCTGATAGAGTTACAGTTACAGTTACAGTTTACTGCACATGATAGAGGAGGAGTGTCTGATAGAGTTACAGTTACAGTTACAGTTTACTGCACATAATAGAGGAGGAGTGTCTGATAGAGTTACAGTTACAGTTACAGTTTACTGCACATGATAGAGGAGGAGTGTCTGATAGAGTTACAGTTACAGTTACAGTTTACTGCACATGATAGAGGAGGAGTGTCTGATAGAGTTACAGTTACAGTTACAGTTTACTGCACATAATAGAGGAGGAGTGTCTGATAGAGTTACAGTTACAGTTTACTGCACATGATAGAGTGTCTGATAGAGTTACAGTTACAGTTACAGTTTACTGCACATGATAGAGGAGGAGTGTCTGATAGAGTTACAGTTACAGTTACAGTTTACTGCACATGATAGAGGAGTGTCTGATAGAGTTACAGTTACAGTTTACTGCACATAATAGAGGAAGAGTTTCTGATAGAGTTACAGTTACAGTTACAGTTTACTGCACATGATAGAGGAGGAGTGTCTGATAGAGTTACAGTTACAGTTACAGTTTACTGCACATGATAGAGGAGGAGTGTCTGATAGAGTTACAGTTACAGTTACAGTTTACTGCACATAATAGAGGAAGAGTTTCTGATAGAGTTACAGTTACAGTTACAGTTTACTGCACATGATAGAGGAGGAGTGTCTGATAGAGTTACAGTTACAGTTACAGTTTACTGCACATGATAGAGGAGGAGTGTCTGATAGAGTTACAGTTACAGTTACAGTTTACTGCACATAATAGAGGAGGAGTGTCTGATAGAGTTACAGTTACAGTTACAGTTTACTGCACATAACAGAGTAGTGTCTGATAGAGTTACAGTTACAGTTACAGTTTACTGCACATGATAGAGGAGGAGTGTCTGATAGAGTTACAGTTACAGTTACAGTTTACTGCACATGATAGAGGAGGAGTGTCTGATAGAGTTACAGTTACAGTTACAGTTTACTGCACATGATAGAGGAGGAGTGTCTGATAGAGTTACAGTTACAGTTACACTTTACTGCACATGATAGAGGAGTAGTGTCTGATAGAGTTACAGTTACAGTTACAGTTTACTGCACATAATAGAGGAAGAGTTTCTGATAGAGTTACAGTTACAGTTACAGTTTACTGCACATAATAGAGGAGGAGTGTCTGATAGAGTTACAGTTACAGTTACAGTTTACTGCACATGATAGAGGAGGAGTGTCTGATAGAGTTACAGTTACAGTTACAGTTTACTGCACATAATAGAGGAGGAGTGTCTGATAGAGTTACAGTTACAGTTACAGTTTACTGCACATGATAGAGGAGGAGTGTCTGATAGAGTTACAGTTACAGTTACAGTTTACTGCACATGATAGAGGAGGAGTGTCTGATAGAGTTACAGTTACAGTTACAGTTTACTGCACATGATAGAGGAGGAGTGTCTGATAGAGTTACAGTTACAGTTACAGTTTACTGCACATGATAGAGGAGGAGTGTCTGATAGAGTTACAGTTACAGTTACAGTTTACTGCACATAATAGAGGAGGAGTGTCTGATAGAGTTACAGTTACAGTTACAGTTTACTGCACATGATAGAGGAGGAGTGTCTGATAGAGTTACAGTTACAGTTACAGTTTACTGCACATGATAGAGGAGGAGTGTCTGATAGAGTTACAGTTACAGTTACAGTTTACTGCACATAATAGAGGAGGAGTGTCTGATAGAGTTACAGTTACAGTTTACTGCACATGATAGAGTGTCTGATAGAGTTACAGTTACAGTTACAGTTTACTGCACATGATAGAGGAGGAGTGTCTGATAGAGTTACAGTTACAGTTACAGTTTACTGCACATGATAGAGGAGTGTCTGATAGAGTTACAGTTACAGTTTACTGCACATAATAGAGGAAGAGTTTCTGATAGAGTTACAGTTACAGTTACAGTTTACTGCACATGATAGAGGAGGAGTGTCTGATAGAGTTACAGTTACAGTTACAGTTTACTGCACATGATAGAGGAGGAGTGTCTGATAGAGTTACAGTTACAGTTACAGTTTACTGCACATAATAGAGGAAGAGTTTCTGATAGAGTTACAGTTACAGTTACAGTTTACTGCACATGATAGAGGAGGAGTGTCTGATAGAGTTACAGTTACAGTTACAGTTTACTGCACATGATAGAGGAGGAGTGTCTGATAGAGTTACAGTTACAGTTACAGTTTACTGCACATAACAGAGTAGTGTCTGATAGAGTTACAGTTACAGTTACAGTTTACTGCACATGATAGAGGAGGAGTGTCTGATAGAGTTACAGTTACAGTTACAGTTTACTGCACATAATAGAGGAGGAGTGTCTGATAGAGTTACAGTTACAGTTACAGTTTACTGCACATAATAGAGGAAGAGTGTCTGATAGAGTTACAGTTACAGTTACAGTTTACTGCACATGATAGAGGAGGAGTGTCTGATAGAGTTACAGTTACAGTTACAGTTTACTGCACATAATAGAGGAGGAGTGTCTGATAGAGTTACAGTTACAGTTACAGTTTACTGCACATGATAGAGGAGGAGTGTCTGATAGAGTTACAGTTACAGTTACAGTTTACTGCACATGATAGAGGAGGAGTGTCTGATAGAGTTACAGTTACAGTTACAGTTTACTGCACATGATAGAGGAGTGTCTGATAGAGTTACAGTTACAGTTACAGTTTACTGCACATGATAGAGGAGGAGTGTCTGATAGAGTTACAGTTACAGTTACAGTTTACTGCACATAATAGAGGAGGAGTGTCTGATAGAGTTACAGTTACAGTTACAGTTTACTGCACATGATAGAGGAGGAGTGTCTGATAGAGTTACAGTTACAGTTACAGTTTACTGCACATAATAGAGGAGGAGTGTCTGATAGAGTTACAGTTACAGTTACAGTTTACTGCACATGATAGAGGAGGAGTGTCTGATAGAGTTACAGTTACAGTTACAGTTACAGTTTACTGCACATGATAGAGGAGTGTCTGATAGAGTTACAGTTACAGTTACAGTTTACTGCACATGATAGAGGAGGAGTGTCTGATAGAGTTACAGTTACAGTTACAGTTTACTGCACATGATAGAGGAGGAGTGTCTGATAGAGTTACAGTTACAGTTACAGTTTACTGCACATGATAGAGGAGTGTCTGATAGAGTTACAGTTACAGTTACAGTTTACTGCACATGATAGAGGAGGAGTGTCTGATAGAGTTACAGTTACAGTTACAGTTTACTGCACATGATAGAGGAGGAGTGTCTGATAGAGTTACAGTTACAGTTACAGTTTACTGCACATGATAGAGGAGGAGTGTCTGATAGAGTTACAGTTACAGTTACAGTTTACTGCACATGATAGAGGAGGAGTGTCTGATAGAGTTACAGTTACAGTTACACTTTACTGCACATGATAGAGGAGTAGTGTCTGATAGAGTTACAGTTACAGTTACAGTTTACTGCACATAATAGAGGAAGAGTTTCTGATAGAGTTACAGTTACAGTTACAGTTTACTGCACATGATAGAGGAGGAGTGTCTGATAGAGTTACAGTTACAGTTACAGTTTACTGCACATAATAGAGGAGGAGTGTCTGATAGAGTTACAGTTACAGTTACAGTTTACTGCACATGATAGAGGAGGAGTGTCTGATAGAGTTACAGTTACAGTTACAGTTTACTGCACATGATAGAGGAGGAGTGTCTGATAGAGTTACAGTTACAGTTACAGTTTACTGCACATGATAGAGGAGGAGTGTCTGATAGAGTTACAGTTACAGTTACAGTTTACTGCACATGATAGAGGAGGAGTGTCTGATAGAGTTACAGTTACAGTTACAGTTTACTGCACATGATAGAGGAGGAGTGTCTGATAGAGTTACAGTTACAGTTACAGTTTACTGCACATAATAGAGGAGGAGTGTCTGATAGAGTTACAGTTACAGTTTACTGCACATGATAGAGTGTCTGATAGAGTTACAGTTACAGTTACAGTTTACTGCACATGATAGAGGAGGAGTGTCTGATAGAGTTACAGTTACAGTTACAGTTTACTGCACATGATAGAGGAGTGTCTGATAGAGTTACAGTTACAGTTTACTGCACATAATAGAGGAAGAGTTTCTGATAGAGTTACAGTTACAGTTACAGTTTACTGCACATGATAGAGGAGGAGTGTCTGATAGAGTTACAGTTACAGTTACAGTTTACTGCACATGATAGAGGAGGAGTGTCTGATAGAGTTACAGTTACAGTTACAGTTTACTGCACATAATAGAGGAAGAGTTTCTGATAGAGTTACAGTTACAGTTACAGTTTACTGCACATGATAGAGGAGGAGTGTCTGATAGAGTTACAGTTACAGTTACAGTTTACTGCACATGATAGAGGAGGAGTGTCTGATAGAGTTACAGTTACAGTTACAGTTTACTGCACATAATAGAGGAGGAGTGTCTGATAGAGTTACAGTTACAGTTACAGTTTACTGCACATAATAGAGGAAGAGTGTCTGATAGAGTTACAGTTACAGTTACAGTTTACTGCACATGATAGAGGAGGAGTGTCTGATAGAGTTACAGTTACAGTTACAGTTTACTGCACATAATAGAGGAGGAGTGTCTGATAGAGTTACAGTTACAGTTACAGTTTACTGCACATGATAGAGGAGGAGTGTCTGATAGAGTTACAGTTACAGTTACAGTTTACTGCACATGATAGAGGAGGAGTGTCTGATAGAGTTACAGTTACAGTTACAGTTTACTGCACATGATAGAGGAGTGTCTGATAGAGTTACAGTTACAGTTACAGTTTACTGCACATGATAGAGGAGGAGTGTCTGATAGAGTTACAGTTACAGTTACAGTTTACTGCACATAATAGAGGAGGAGTGTCTGATAGAGTTACAGTTACAGTTACAGTTTACTGCACATGATAGAGGAGGAGTGTCTGATAGAGTTACAGTTACAGTTACAGTTTACTGCACATAATAGAGGAGGAGTGTCTGATAGAGTTACAGTTACAGTTACAGTTTACTGCACATGATAGAGGAGGAGTGTCTGATAGAGTTACAGTTACAGTTACAGTTACAGTTTACTGCACATGATAGAGGAGTGTCTGATAGAGTTACAGTTACAGTTACAGTTTACTGCACATGATAGAGGAGGAGTGTCTGATAGAGTTACAGTTACAGTTACAGTTTACTGCACATGATAGAGGAGGAGTGTCTGATAGAGTTACAGTTACAGTTACAGTTTACTGCACATGATAGAGGAGGAGTGTCTGATAGAGTTACAGTTACAGTTACAGTTTACTGCACATAACAGAGGAAGAGTGTCTGATAGAGTTACAGTTACAGTTACAGTTTACTGCACATGATAGAGGAGTAGTGTCTGATAGAGTTACAGTTACAGTTACAGTTTACTGCACATAATAGAGGAGGAGTGTCTGATAGAGTTACAGTTACAGTTACAGTTTACTGCACATAATAGAGGAGGAGTGTCTGATAGAGTTACAGTTACAGTTACACTTTACTGCACATGATAGAGGAGGAGTGTCTGATAGAGTTACAGTTACAGTTACAGTTTACTGCACATGATAGAGGAGGAGTGTCTGATAGAGTTACAGTTACAGTTACAGTTTACTGCACATGATAGAGGAGGAGTGTCTGATAGAGTTACAGTTACAGTTACAGTTTACTGCACATAATAGAGGAGGAGTGTCTGATAGAGTTACAGTTACAGTTACACTTTACTGCACATGATAGAGGAGGAGTGTCTGATAGAGTTACAGTTACAGTTACAGTTTACTGCACATGATAGAGGAGTGTCTGATAGAGTTACAGTTACAGTTACAGTTTACTGCACATGATAGAGGAGGAGTGTCTGATAGAGTTACAGTTACAGTTACAGTTTACTGCACATGATAGAGGAGGAGTGTCTGATAGAGTTACAGTTACAGTTACAGTTTACTGCACATGATAGAGGAGTGTCTGATAGAGTTACAGTTACAGTTACAGTTTACTGCACATGATAGAGGAGGAGTGTCTGATAGAGTTACAGTTACAGTTACAGTTTACTGCACATGATAGAGGAGGAGTGTCTGATAGAGTTACAGTTACAGTTTACTGCACATGATAGAGGAGGAGTGTCTGATAGAGTTACAGTTACAGTTACAGTTTACTGCACATAATAGAGGAGGAGTGTCTGATAGAGTTACAGTTACAGTTACAGTTTACTGCACATAATAGAGGAGGAGTGTCTGATAGAGTTACAGTTACAGTTACAGTTTACTGCACATGATAGAGGAGGAGTGTCTGATAGAGTTACAGTTACAGTTACAGTTTACTGCACATGATAGAGTAGTGTCTGATAGAGTTACAGTTACAGTTACAGTTTACTGCACATGATAGAGTAGTGTCTGATAGAGTTACAGTTACAGTTACAGTTTACTGCACATAACAGAGGAAGAGTGTCTGATAGAGTTACAGTTACAGTTACAGTTTACTGCACATGATAGAGGAGGAGTGTCTGATAGAGTTACAGTTACAGTTACAGTTTACTGCACATGATAGAGGAGGAGTGTCTGATAGAGTTACAGTTACAGTTACAGTTTACTGCACATGATAGAGGAGTAGTGTCTGATAGAGTTACAGTTACAGTTACAGTTTACTGCACATAATAGAGGAGGAGTGTCTGATAGAGTTACAGTTACAGTTACAGTTTACTGCACATAATAGAGGAGGAGTGTCTGATAGAGTTACAGTTACAGTTACAGTTTACTGCACATGATAGAGGAGGAGTGTCTGATAGAGTTACAGTTACAGTTACACTTTACTGCACATGATAGAGGAGGAGTGTCTGATAGAGTTACAGTTACAGTTACAGTTTACTGCACATGATAGAGGAGGAGTGTCTGATAGAGTTACAGTTACAGTTACAGTTTACTGCACATGATAGAGGAGTAGTGTCTGATAGAGTTACAGTTACAGTTACAGTTTACTGCACATAATAGAGGAGGAGTGTCTGATAGAGTTACAGTTACAGTTACACTTTACTGCACATGATAGAGGAGGAGTGTCTGATAGAGTTACAGTTACAGTTACAGTTTACTGCACATGATAGAGGAGTGTCTGATAGAGTTACAGTTACAGTTACAGTTTACTGCACATGATAGAGGAGGAGTGTCTGATAGAGTTACAGTTACAGTTACAGTTTACTGCACATGATAGAGGAGGAGTGTCTGATAGAGTTACAGTTACAGTTACAGTTTACTGCACATGATAGAGGAGTGTCTGATAGAGTTACAGTTACAGTTACAGTTTACTGCACATGATAGAGGAGGAGTGTCTGATAGAGTTACAGTTACAGTTACAGTTTACTGCACATAACAGAGGAAGAGTGTCTGATAGAGTTACAGTTACAGTTACAGTTTACTGCACATGATAGAGGAGTAGTGTCTGATAGAGTTACAGTTACAGTTACAGTTTACTGCACATAATAGAGGAGGAGTGTCTGATAGAGTTACAGTTACAGTTACAGTTTACTGCACATAATAGAGGAGGAGTGTCTGATAGAGTTACAGTTACAGTTACACTTTACTGCACATGATAGAGGAGGAGTGTCTGATAGAGTTACAGTTACAGTTACAGTTTACTGCACATGATAGAGGAGGAGTGTCTGATAGAGTTACAGTTACAGTTACAGTTTACTGCACATGATAGAGGAGGAGTGTCTGATAGAGTTACAGTTACAGTTACAGTTTACTGCACATGATAGAGGAGTGTCTGATAGAGTTACAGTTACAGTTACAGTTTACTGCACATGATAGAGGAGGAGTGTCTGATAGAGTTACAGTTACAGTTACAGTTTACTGCACATGATAGAGGAGGAGTGTCTGATAGAGTTACAGTTACAGTTTACTGCACATGATAGAGGAGGAGTGTCTGATAGAGTTACAGTTACAGTTACAGTTTACTGCACATAATAGAGGAGGAGTGTCTGATAGAGTTACAGTTACAGTTACAGTTTACTGCACATAATAGAGGAGGAGTGTCTGATAGAGTTACAGTTACAGTTACAGTTTACTGCACATAATAGAGGAGGAGTGTCTGATAGAGTTACAGTTACAGTTACAGTTTACTGCACATGATAGAGGAGGAGTGTCTGATAGAGTTACAGTTACAGTTACAGTTTACTGCACATGATAGAGTAGTGTCTGATAGAGTTACAGTTACAGTTACAGTTTACTGCACATGATAGAGTAGTGTCTGATAGAGTTACAGTTACAGTTACAGTTTACTGCACATAACAGAGGAAGAGTGTCTGATAGAGTTACAGTTACAGTTACAGTTTACTGCACATGATAGAGGAGGAGTGTCTGATAGAGTTACAGTTACAGTTACAGTTTACTGCACATGATAGAGGAGGAGTGTCTGATAGAGTTACAGTTACAGTTACAGTTTACTGCACATGATAGAGGAGTAGTGTCTGATAGAGTTACAGTTACAGTTACAGTTTACTGCACATAATAGAGGAGGAGTGTCTGATAGAGTTACAGTTACAGTTACAGTTTACTGCACATAATAGAGGAGGAGTGTCTGATAGAGTTACAGTTACAGTTACACTTTACTGCACATGATAGAGGAGGAGTGTCTGATAGAGTTACAGTTACAGTTACAGTTTACTGCACATGATAGAGGAGGAGTGTCTGATAGAGTTACAGTTACAGTTACAGTTTACTGCACATGATAGAGGAGTAGTGTCTGATAGAGTTACAGTTACAGTTACAGTTTACTGCACATAATAGAGGAGGAGTGTCTGATAGAGTTACAGTTACAGTTACACTTTACTGCACATGATAGAGGAGGAGTGTCTGATAGAGTTACAGTTACAGTTACAGTTTACTGCACATAACAGAGGAGTGTCTGATAGACTTTAAGTGTTTAACGTTTTCTACTTAATTTAACTGAATGCCATTTTTAGCCTTTGTTTGAGTCTTTGACCAACTCAACTAATTGTTATTGGCTTGTTTTGAATAATAGAACTGCATCAGCTGTCTAAGCATGGTGTTATTTCACGGACTAGGTCTGTCACGCAGTGTATGTACAGCATCGTTGTTTGATATCGTCAGTAAAAGTTCTGTTTGGAATACTTCTGCATGTCAGTCTTTCAGTCATTTGAATCAGCTAAGTTATGCTGGGTAAATGAGCGAATTTAACCACCTATGAGAAACAACTGCATTGCCATGTTCAAGCTAGCACTGTGACACGTTGTGCAGATATGGTCTGAGCATGCAGTTATGTTTACCTCCGCCAGGAGTCTGTGTGCGTGTGAGCGTGTGTGCTTGTTTGTTTGTTAGCAAGATAACGCAAAAAGTTATGGACATATTTTCATGAAATTTCTGTTTTGGTCTTTGGTTTGAAATGGTGACAAGATGCATAATTAACACCGATTACTTTCCTTTGTCTTTTTTGAAACTTGGTTACTCCCTATGTAAATGTGTACAATAACGATGTATTTCAGTTTGCAGAGAACTTCATTTTGACTGGTGAAGCAAGGGAGGTACTGACCACAGCTGAGGCTGTGAAGCAGTACAGAGGGCAGATAGCCTATAGCTTGGTAGAAAATCAGGGTAAATATGAAGATGCTTGTATAGTCAGTAGCCACAATTTTGTAACTACAATACCAATTATATAAAGTTGCTGAAATACCTGTCTCTCCAAAACCT
>NW_021941691.1:67336-89194 GCF_902148855.1 Sphaeramia orbicularis
TGTTCACAGTGAGGGAAGGATGGAGCGTCAGATTGACAGACGGATCGGTGCAGCGTCTGCAGTGATGCGGTCGCTGTACCGGTCGGTTGTGGTAAAGAAGGAGCTGAGCCGAGAGGAGAAGCTCTGGATTTACCGTCAATCTACGTTCCTACCCTCACCTATGGTCATGAGCTTTGGGTCAGGACCGAAAGGACCAGATCCCGGATACAAGCGGTCCAAATGAGTTTCCTCCGTAGGGTGGCTGGGCGCACCCTTAGAGACAGGGGGAGGAGCTCAGTCACCAGGGAGGAGCTCAGAGTAGAACCGCTGCTCCTCTGCGTCGAGAGGGACCAGCTGAGGTGGATCAGACATCTGTTTCAGATCCTCCTGGACGCCTCCCTGGGGAGGTGTTCTGGGCATGTCCCATTGGGAGGAGACCTCGGGGAAGACCCAGGACACGTTGGAGAGACTACGTCTGTGGGCTGGACTGGGAACGCCTCGGGGTCCCCCCGGAAGAGCTGGAGGAGGAGTCTGAGGAGAGGGAAATCTGGGCGTCCCTGGTTAGACTGTTACCCCCGCGACCTGGCCCCGGATAAGCGGTGGATAATGGATGGATGGATTATTATTGGGCTGAATGTGACCCTGAACTAAAATGATTTTTACACCCATACAGTCCAGACCAGTGAAATAATAACATAATAACCTATAAATAATGACAACTCCAAGCTTTTCTGTATGTTACACTGAATTTATTTTTAATAGAATTATGAAAATGTTAATAAATGTTTATAAATATAACATGACATAACATATATAACATGAACAAATGATGAAAATTTACATTTACAAACTATCCAGACAAAAGAGATGTAAATAACCTGAAAAAAAAAAAAAAAGAAATTTCATGAGAAAATTAAGTTCAGTTTTAAAAATATTCTGCCTCAACGTATCATTTCTACATGAGCATTACACATGATGTTACAAAAACATTCAGTAACAGGAAGAAACTGGTTAAAATTGCACTTAATTTTTACAGACATTTCCGGTTGTTCAAATTTGTTCTGATTATTCACATTTTTATTGTTAAAGGATAGTTTGAAAAAATGTAAATATTTTTATTGTGCAATGTATTTTTTTCACAATATCTCACATTAAGAAGGAAATTTGTTGTTGACATTATTTATAGATTATTATGATAGTTTTTTTTTTTTTTTTATTTGACTGTATGTGGAACATGAACTAAAACCTTTGACTGTTAATATGTTCAGTGTAATTTTTGCCCTTTACATTATTCTGTTCTATTTTATTTCTTTATCCTATTTCTTAGCTCTATTTATTATTATTGTGGCTTTTAAATTTTAAAATTTTATGTTCCTATCCTGGTTTTTATCCCAGAGACGGTTTTTATTTCCCAAAGGTTTTTTTGTTGTTGTTTTATTGAGTTTTGTTTTTATTTATCTTGATCTTATTCATTTTATCTTATATTTTTACGTATCCTTGCTGCTATATTGGTAAATGGCGGAACACTGAGCAATTTTTTTTTTTTTTTTTCAGGCATAAACAAAGGGTTTTATTCAGCAAACTGAGGTCCAAGGTGTGCACATTCTTTCAGTGTATTTCTGATTTCTTTCACCTCCAGTTCCCTCTCCTCCTCCATCGTCATCACTCACTTATCCTGTGTTGATCCCAGGATCCTCACAGGTTTTCCCTGGATCCTCTCTGGACCTGCTGCTGTGCTCCTCCTCTCTCCTCTCTTCTCCATATACAGACCTGATCCAAATCTTCAGACCAGTTGAAAAATAGCTAGAATTGACCTTTTGCACATTTGGATCTTAATGAGGTTTTAAGTAGAGCTACAATCTACAAAAGCAAGAAGGGGGAGTGAGACAAAAAGCACTTTGAAAAAGTCATTTATTGAAAACAACAGGTAAACTGAAATAGGCTGTTTATCAGCTGATCAAAAGTTTAAGACCATCGCTCAAAAAATTACAAAAAACTCTCCAAACCAGAACAAAAAATGTTCTCAGTAGGACTCAGTAATGAGTAGCTCCACCGTTCTTGTTAATCACTTCATAAATTCGTTAGGCCATGCTTGATGCCAGTGTTTCCAGGAGGCTGGTGGGAACATTGCTCCAAGTGGTGAAGATGGCTTCACCAAGGGCATCAACTGTGTGGAACTGATGGCCATTTTTATAAACTTCCCCTGCCATCCATCCCCAAATGTTCTCTATGGGATTTAAATCAGGGGAACATGCGGGATGGTCCAAAAGAGTGATGTTCTTCTCCCTGAAGAAGTCCTTGGTCAAGCGAGCATTGTGAACTGCAGCGTTGTCCTGTTTTTAAACCCAGCTGTTCCCACACAGACCAGGGCCCTCAGTCATGAGGGACGCCCGCTGCAACATCTGCACGTAACCGGCCGCCGTTTGACCACCCTGCACCACCTGAAGCTCCAGTGTTCCACTGAATGAAAAAGCACCCCAGATCATGATGGACCCCCCTCCACTGTGCCGGGTAGAAAACATCTCAGGTGGGATCTCCTTGTCGTGCCAGTAACGTTGGAAGCCATCTGGACCGTCAAGGTTCAATTTTTTCTCATCAGAGAATAAAACTTTTTTCCACCTTTCAGTGTCCCATGTTTGATGCTCCTGGCAAAGTCTAAACGGGCAGTTTTGTGGCGTTGGAGGAGACGAGGTCTTTGAATTGGTTTTTGTTTTTGAAACCCTTTTCCCGCAGATGCCGTCTGATGGTTATTGCGCTGCAGTCGGCACCAGTAAGGGCCTTCATTTGGGTGGAGGACCGCCCTGTGTCTTGACGGACAGTCAATGGGATCCTCCGGCTCAGCGCAGGTGTAATTTTTTTGGGTCTACCACTTGACTTTTTTGTTCCATAATGCTCAGGATCTGTCCAAAAATGTAGAATGACTGTCTTACTGCGTCCAACCTCAGCAGCAATGGCACGCTGCCAGAGGCCTCGCTTATGCAGCTGGACGATCCGACCACGTTCAAGAAGAGAAAGCTTCTGAGCTTTAGCTTCAGGAGGGCATGACCGTGTGAATGCCCGACAGAAAATGAGAATTTGGAGCAGATTTTGGCTTTTATAGCCTGTGGTCTTAAACTTTTGATCAGCTGATAAACAGCCTATTTCAGTTTACTTGTTGTTTTCAATAAATGACTTTTTCAAAGTGCTTTTTGTCTCACTCCCCCTTCTTGCTTTTGTAGATTGTAGCTCTACTTAAAACCTCATTAAGATCCAAATGTGCAAAAGGTCAATTCTAGCTATTTTTCAACTGGTCTTAAGATTTGGATCAGGTCTGTAGTTGTAATAGTGTTTATTCAATAGTTCCATAGATGTTCTAGTTCAGTTTTCTGTGCATCAGTTCCATCCATGTCTCTCCCCCTACTTCCCCAGTCTCTCTCTCTCTCTCTCTTTTCTCCTCCTTTACCCTCTCTCTTTAACCATCTCTCTCTTCCTCTGTCACTCGTCTATCCTCCTCAGTCTGGTTCTGCTCCAGGTTTAAACCTGCTCTCTCTCTCTCTCTCTCTTGTTAAAGGTACTTTTTCCTTCCTTCCTTCCTTCCTTCCTCCTTCCTTCCTTCCTTCCTCCCTCCCTCCCTCCCTCCCTCCCTCCCTCCCTCCCTCCCTCTCTCTCTCTCTTGTTAAAGGTACTTTTTCCTTCCTTCCTTCCTTCCTTCCTTCCTTCCTTCCTCCCTCCCTCTCTCTCTCTTGTTAAAGGTACTTTTTCCTTCCTTCCTTCCTTCCTTCCTTCCTTCCTCCCTCCCTCCCTCCCTCTCTCTCTTGTTAAAGGTACTTTTTCCTTCCTTCCTTCCTTCCTTCCTTCCTCCCTCCCTCCCTCCCTCCCTCTCTCTCTTGTTAAAGGTACTTTTTCCTTCCTTCCTTCCTTCCTTCCTTCCTTCCTTCCTTCCTTCCTTCCTTCCTCCCTCCCTCTCTCTCTCTCTCTCTCTCTCTTGTTAAAGGTACTTTTTCCTTCCTTCCTTCCTTCCTTCCTTCCTCCCTCCCTCTCTCTCTCTCTCTCTCTTGTTAAAGGTACTTTTCCTTCCTTCCTTCCTTCCTCTCTCTCTCTTTCTCTCTCTCTCTCTCTTTCTTACTTTTTCCGTCCTCTGTCTCCTCTCACTCGTGTTTGTTGGATTCTGTTGGTTTCTGTAAATTGCCTTCAGTCTGCTTTGGACCGACTCTATATTAAAGTGTCATCAGAAAACTTTTGTTATGATTTTTGGCTATAGAAATTAAATTGGATTTGATGAAATTTGAGTTGGACACTAAAAGGGTGAGTATAAACAACCTAAACCTAGTGTTTTCATCAGCTCTGATTTTTTAAGCATTAGTGTAGGCAATAATTCATGAATTACATAAAAAATTTTTTTTTAATCTTTTATTTTGTTTTGTACGACAGCATAAGGGCCACATAAGAAAATAAAAACACGTCACTAGCAGAATAAAGTCATTAATTAACGGGAATAAAGTCTTAGTTTTCAAAAAAACCTCGTTATTTAATGAGAATAAAGTCATCATATGTTGAGAATAAAGTCATAATATAATGAGAACAAAGTTGTACCCACAATGGAATAATGTGCAACTGTGAACATTTGGTGCAGTTCTTCTTTCATTTGTTGTTTATGCACAAAATACAAATATGGAGTCGGTTCTCAATTAACATATTCTCATTAGCTGAAGGACTTTGAAGTGAGTTTACACAAGTTTGGGTTTGTTTTGTTATAAGAACTGAACTGATTTGTAGCAAATTTCCTCTTTTGTGGAGGAGGAACGGCTGAAGTGTTGGTCTGCAGGAGTATGGGTGGAAGTAGCAGAACGAAAGGGTTTAATGTTTATACAGAAACTGAGGATTCAACTGTGAGTTTAGGAGTCCAACAGCAGAACTAAAGGGTTTAATGTTTATACAGAAACTGAGGATTCAACTGTGAGTTTAGGAGTCCAACAGCAGAACTAAAGGGTTTAATGTTTATCCAGAAACTGAGGATTCAACTGTGAGTTTAGGAGTCCAACAGCAGAACTAAAGGGTTTAATGTTTATAGAGAAACTGAGGATTCAACTGTGAGTTTAGGAGTCCAACAGCAGAACTAAAGGGTTTAATGTTTATCCAGAAACTGAGGATTCAACTGTGAGTTTAGGAGTCCAACAGCAGAACTAAAGGGTTTAATGTTTATCCAGAAACTGAGGATTCAACTGTGAGTTTAGGAGTCCAACAGCAGAACTAAAGGGTTTAATGTTTATACAGAAACTGAGGATTCAACTGTGAGTTTAGGAGTCCAACAGCAGAACTAAAGGGTTTAATGTTTATACAGAAACTGAGGATTCAACTGTGAGTTTAGGAGTCCAACAGCAGAACTAAAGGGTTTAATGTTTATCCAGAAACTGAGGATTCAACTGTGAGTTTAGGAGTCCAACAGCAGAACTAAAGGGTTTAATGTTTATAGAGAAACTGAGGATTCAACTGTGAGTTTAGGAGTCCAACAGCAGAACTAAAGGGTTTAATGTTTATCCAGAAACTGAGGATTCAACTGTGAGTTTAGGAGTCCAACAGCAGAACTAAAGGGTTTAATGTTTATAGAGAAACTGAGGATTCAACTGTGAGTTTAGGAGTCCAACAGCAGAACTAAAGGGTTTAATGTTTATAGAGAAACTGAGGATTCAACTGTGAGTTTAGGAGTCCAACAGCAGAACTAAAGGGTTTAATGTTTATAGAGAAACTGAGGATTCAACTGTGAGTTTAGGAGTCCAACAGCAGAACTAAAGGGTTTAATGTTTATAGAGAAACTGAGGATTCAACTGTGAGTTTAGGAGTCCAACAGCAGAACTAAAGGGTTTAATGTTTATAGAGAAACTGAGGATTCAACTGTGAGTTTAGGAGTCCAACAGCAGAACTAAAGGGTTTAATGTTTATAGAGAAACTGAGGATTCAACTGTGAGTTTAGGAGTCCAACAGCAGAACTAAAGGGTTTAATGTTTATAGAGAAACTGAGGATTCAACTGTGAGTTTAGGAGTCCAACAGCAGAACTAAAGGGTTTAATGTTTATAGAGAAACTGAGGATTCAACTGTGAGTTTAGGAGTCCAACAGCAGAACTAAAGGGTTTAATGTTTATAGAGAAACTGAGGATTCAACTGTGAGTTTAGGAGTCCAACAGCAGAACTAAAGGGTTTAATGTTTATCCAGAAACTGAGGATTCAACTGTGAGTTTAGGAGTCCAACAGCAGAACTAAAGGGTTTAATGTTTATAGAGAAACTGAGGATTCAACTGTGAGTTTAGGAGTCCAACAGCAGAACTAAAGGGTTTAATGTTTATACAGAAACTGAGGATTCAACTGTGAGTTTAGGAGTCCAACAGCAGAACTAAAGGGTTTAATGTTTATCCAGAAACTGAGGATTCAACTGTGAGTTTAGGAGTCCAACAGCAGAACTAAAGGGTTTAATGTTTATAGAGAAACTGAGGATTCAACTGTGAGTTTAGGAGTCCAACAACAGAACTAAAGGGTTTAATGTTTATACAGAAACTGAGGATTCAACTGTGAGTTTAGGAGTCCAACAGCAGAACTAAAGGGTTTAATGTTTATAGAGAAACTGAGGATTCAACTGTGAGTTTAGGAGTCCAACAGCAGAACTAAAGGGTTTAATGTTTATAGAGAAACTGAGGATTCAACTGTGAGTTTAGGAGTCCAACAGCAGAACTAAAGGGTTTAATGTTTATAGAGAAACTGAGGATTCAACTGTGAGTTTAGGAGTCCAACAGCAGAACTAAAGGGTTTAATGTTTATCCAGAAACTGAGGATTCAACTGTGAGTTTAGGAGTCCAACAGCAGAACTAAAGGGTTTAATGTTTATAGAGAACTGAGGATTCAACTGTGAGTTTAGGAGTCCAACAGCAGAACTAAAGGGTTTAATGTTTATAGAGAAACTGAGGATTCAACTGTGAGTTTAGGAGTCCAACAGCAGAACTAAAGGGTTTAATGTTTATGAAGAAACTGAGGATTCAACTGTGAGTTTAGGAGTCCAACAGCAGAACTAAAGGGTTTAATGTTTATACAGAAACTGAGGATTCAACTGTGAGTTTAGGAGTCCAACAGCAGAACTAAAGGGTTTAATGTTTATACAGAAACTGAGGATTCAACTGTGAGTTTAGGAGTCCAACAGCAGAACTAAAGGGTTTAATGTTTATACAGAAACTGAGGATTCAACTGTGAGTTTAGGAGTCCAACAGCAGAACTAAAGGGTTTAATGTTTATCCAGAAACTGAGGATTCAACTGTGAGTTTAGGAGTCCAACAGCAGAACTAAAGGGTTTAATGTTTATAGAGAAACTGAGGATTCAACTGTGAGTTTAGGAGTCCAACAGCAGAACTAAAGGGTTTAATGTTTATAGAGAAACTGAGGATTCAACTGTGAGTTTAGGAGTCCAACAGCAGAACTAAAGGGTTTAATGTTTATCCAGAAACTGAGGATTCAACTGTGAGTTTAAGAGTCCAACAGCAGAACTAAAGGGTTTAATGTTTATAGAGAAACTGAGGATTCAACTGTGAGTTTAGGAGTCCAACAGCAGAACTAAAGGGTTTAATGTTTATCCAGAAACTGAGGATTCAACTGTGAGTTTAGGAGTCCAACAGCAGAACTAAAGGGTTTAATGTTTATCCAGAAACTGAGGATTCAACTGTGAGTTTAGGAGTCCAACAGCAGAACTAAAGGGTTTAATGTTTATCCAGAAACTGAGGATTCAACTGTGAGTTTAGGAGTCCAACAGCAGAACTAAAGGGTTTAATGTTTATAGAGAAACTGAGGATTCAACTGTGAGTTTAGGAGTCCAACAGCAGAACTAAAGGGTTTAATGTTTATCGAGAAACTGAGGATTCAACTGTGAGTTTAGGAGTCCAACAGCAGAACTAAAGGGTTTAATGTTTATAGAGAAACTGAGGATTCAACTGTGAGTTTAGGAGTCCAACAGCAGAACTAAAGGGTTTAATGTTTATACAGAAACTGAGGATTCAACTGTGAGTTTAGGAGTCCAACAGCAGAACTAAAGGGTTTAATGTTTATCCAGAAACTGAGGATTCAACTGTGAGTTTAGGAGTCCAACAGCAGAACTAAAGGGTTTAATGTTTATAGAGAAACTGAGGATTCAACTGTGAGTTTAGGAGTCCAACAGCAGAACTAAAGGGTTTAATGTTTATACAGAAACTGAGGATTCAACTGTGAGTTTAGGAGTCCAACAGCAGAACTAAAGGGTTTAATGTTTATAGAGAAACTGAGGATTCAACTGTGAGTTTAGGAGTCCAACAGCAGAACTAAAGGGTTTAATGTTTATAGAGAAACTGAGGATTCAACTGTGAGTTTAGGAGTCCAACAGCAGAACTAAAGGGTTTAATGTTTATAGAGAAACTGAGGATTCAACTGTGAGTTTAGGAGTCCAACAGCAGAACTAAAGGGTTTAATGTTTATAGAGAAACTGAGGATTCAACTGTGAGTTTAGGAGTCCAACAGCAGAACTAAAGGGTTTAATGTTTATAGAGAAACTGAGGATTCAACTGTGAGTTTAGGAGTCCAACAGCAGAACTAAAGGGTTTAATGTTTATACAGAAACTGAGGATTCAACTGTGAGTTTAGGAGTCCAACAGCAGAACTAAAGGGTTTAATGTTTATAGAGAAACTGAGGATTCAACTGTGAGTTTAGGAGTCCAACAGCAGAACTAAAGGGTTTAATGTTTATAGAGAAACTGAGGATTCAACTGTGAGTTTAGGAGTCCAACAACCAGAACTAAAGGGTTTAATGTTTATAGAGAAACTGAGGATTCAACTGTGAGTTTAGGAGTCCAACAGCAGAACTAAAGGGTTTAATGTTTATAGAGAAACTGAGGATTCAACTGTGAGTTTAGGAGTCCAACAGCAGAACTAAAGGGTTTTAATGTTTATAGAGAAACTGAGGATTCAACTGTGAGTTTAGGAGTCCAACAGCAGAACTAAAGGGTTTAATGTTTATAGAGAAACTGAGGATTCAACTGTGAGTTTAGGAGTCCAACAGCAGAACTAAAGGGTTTAATGTTTATACAGAAACTGAGGATTCAACTGTGAGTTTAGGAGTCCAACAGCAGAACTAAAGGGTTTAATGTTTATAGAGAAACTGAGGATTCAACTGTGAGTTTAGGAGTCCAACAGCAGAACTAAAGGGTTTAATGTTTATGAAGAAACTGAGGATTCAACTGTGAGTTTAGGAGTCCAACAGCAGAACTAAAGGGTTTAATGTTTATACAGAAACTGAGGATTCAACTGTGAGTTTAGGAGTCCAACAGCAGAACTAAAGGGTTTAATGTTTATAGAGAAACTGAGGATTCAACTGTGAGTTTAGGAGTCCAACAGCAGAACTAAAGGGTTTAATGTTTATAGAGAAACTGAGGATTCAACTGTGAGTTTAGGAGTCCAACAGCAGAACTAAAGGGTTTAATGTTTATAGAAACTGAGGATTCAACTGTGAGTTTAGGAGTCCAACAGCAGAACTAAAGGGTTTAATGTTTATACAGAAACTGAGGATTCAACTGTGAGTTTAGGAGTCCAACAGCAGAACTAAAGGGTTTAATGTTTATAGAGAAACTGAGGATTCAACTGTGAGTTTAGGAGTCCAACAGCAGAACTAAAGGGTTTAATGTTTATACAGAAACTGAGGATTCAACTGTGAGTTTAGGAGTCCAACAGCAGAACTAAAGGGTTTAATGTTTATACAGAAACTGAGGATTCAACTGTGAGTTTAGGAGTCCAACAGCAGAACTAAAGGGTTTAATGTTTATCCAGAAACTGAGGATTCAACTGTGAGTTTAGGAGTCCAACAGCAGAACTAAAGGGTTTAATGTTTATAGAGAAACTGAGGATTCAACTGTGAGTTTAGGAGTCCAACAGCAGAACTAAAGGGTTTAATGTTTATAGAGAAACTGAGGATTCAACTGTGAGTTTAGGAGTCCAACAGCAGAACTAAAGGGTTTAATGTTTATCCAGAAACTGAGGATTCAACTGTGAGTTTAGGAGTCCAACAACAGAACTAAAGGGTTAATGTTTATACAGAAACTGAGGATTCAACTGTGAGTTTAGGAGTCCAACAGCAGAACTAAAGGGTTTAATGTTTATAGAGAAACTGAGGATTCAACTGTGAGTTTAGGAGTCCAACAGCAGAACTAAAGGGTTTAATGTTTATCCAGAAACTGAGGATTCAACTGTGAGTTTAGGAGTCCAACAGCAGAACTAAAGGGTTTAATGTTTATCCAGAAACTGAGGATTCAACTGTGAGTTTAGGAGTCCAACAGCAGAACTAAAGGGTTTAATGTTTATCCAGAAACTGAGGATTCAACTGTGAGTTTAGGAGTCCAACAGCAGAACTAAAGGGTTTAATGTTTATAGAGAAACTGAGGATTCAACTGTGAGTTTAGGAGTCCAACAGCAGAACTAAAGGGTTTAATGTTTATAGAGAAACTGAGGATTCAACTGTGAGTTTAGGAGTCCAACAGCAGAACTAAAGGGTTTAATGTTTATAGAGAAACTGAGGATTCAACTGTGAGTTTAGGAGTCCAACAGCAGAACTAAAGGGTTTAATGTTTATACAGAAACTGAGGATTCAACTGTGAGTTTAGGAGTCCAACAGCAGAACTAAAGGGTTTAATGTTTATAGAGAAACTGAGGATTCAACTGTGAGGTTAGGAGTCCAACAGCAGAACTAAGGGTTTAATGTTTATACAGAAACTGAGGATTCAACTGTGAGTTTAGGAGTCCAACAGCAGAACTAAAGGGTTTAATGTTATAGAGAAACTGAGGATTCAACTGTGAGTTTAGGAGTCCAACAGCAGAACTAAAGGGTTTAATGTTTATAGAGAAACTGAGGGATTCAACTGTGAGTTTAGGAGTCCAACAGCAGAACTAAAGGGTTTAATGTTTATAGAGAAACTGAGGATTCAACTGTGAGTTTAGGAGTCCAACAGCAGAACTAAAGGGTTTAATGTTTATAGAGAAACTGAGGATTCACTGTGAGTTTAGGAGTCCAACAGCAGAACTAAAGGGTTTAATGTTTATAGAGAAACTGAGGATTCAACTGTGAGTTTAGGAGTCCAACAGCAGAACTAAAGGGTTTAATGTTATAGCAGAAACTGAGGAGTCAACTGTGAGTTTAGGAGTCCAACAGCAGAACTAAAGGGTTTAATGTTTATAGCAGAAACTGAGGATTCAACTGTGAGTTTAGGAGTCCAACAGCAGAACTAAAGGGTTTAATGTTTATACAGAAACTGAGGATTCAACTGTGAGTTTAGGAGTCCAACAGCAGAACTAAAGGGTTTAATGTTTATAGAGAAAATGAGGATTCAACTGTGAGTTTAGGAGTCCAACAGCAGAACTAAAGGGTTTAATGTTTATAGAGAAACTGAGGATTCAACTGTGAGTTTAGGAGTCCAACAGCAGAACTAAAGGGTTTAATGTTTATACAGAAACTGAGGATTCAACTGTGAGTTTAGGAGTCCAACAGCAGAACTAAAGGGTTTAATGTTTATAGAGAAACTGAGGATTCAACTGTGAGTTTAGGAGTCCAACAGCAGAACTAAAGGGTTTAATGTTTATACAGAAACTGAGGATTCAACTGTGAGTTTAGGAGTCCAACAGCAGAACTAAAGGGTTTAATGTTTATACAGAAACTGAGGATTCAACTGTGAGTTTAGGAGTCCAACAGCAGAACTAAAGGGTTTAATGTTTATACAGAAACTGAGGATTCAACTGTGAGTTTAGGAGTCCAACAGCAGAACTAAAGGGTTTAATGTTTATAGAGAAACTGAGGATTCAACTGTGAGTTAGGAGTCCAACAGCAGAACTAAAGGGTTTAATGTTATACAGAAACTGAGGATTCAACTGTGAGTTTAGGAGTCCAACAGCAGAACTAAAGGGTTTAATGTTTATACAGAAACTGAGGATTCAACTGTGAGTTTAGGAGTCCAACAGCAGAACTAAAGGGTTTAATGTTTATACAGAAACTGAGGATTCAACTGTGAGTTTAGGAGTCCAACAGCAGAACTAAAGGGTTTAATGTTTATACAGAAACTGAGGATTCAACTGTGAGTTTAGGAGTCCAACAGCAGAACTAAAGGGTTTAATGTTTATACAGAAACTGAGGATTCAACTGTGAGTTTAGGAGTCCAACAGCAGAACTAAAGGGTTTAATGTTTATAGAGAAACTGAGGATTCAACTGTGAGTTTAGGAGTCCAACAGCAGAACTAAAGGGTTTAATGTTTATACAGAAACTGAGGATTCAACTGTGAGTTTAGGAGTCCAACAGCAGAACTAAAGGGTTTAATGTTTATACAGAAACTGAGGATTCAACTGTGAGTTTAGGAGTCCAACAGCAGAACTAAAGGGTTTAATGTTTATACAGAAACTGAGGATTCAACTGTGAGTTTAGGAGTCCAACAGCAGAATTATTATTATTTTCCTTGTCCGGTCTACTGCAGATCAAATTGGGTTGAATGTGGAACCTAAAAGAACAGGAGTTTGAGAGCCCTGCTGTAGAGTGCAGGTCTTTCTTTTTCTTTTCTAGAGTGCAGGTCTTTCTTTTTCTTTTCTAGAGTGCAGGTCTTTCTTTTTCTTTTCTAGAGTGCAGTCTTTCTTTTCTTTTCTAGAGTGCAGGTCTTTCTTTTCTTTTCTAGAGTGCAGGTCTTTCTTTTTCTTTTCTAGAGTGCAGGTCTTTCTTTTTCTTTTCTAGAGTGCAGGTCTTTCTTTTTCTTTTCTAGAGTGCAGGTCTGACGCTGCAGCTCAACAATGAAAGCTGGACGTCACCATTGACTATTGTATGTAGAGGAGGGAGAATCCACTGAGTCCAATTCCAGCTGCACATGCTCTGGGCTGGAAAAAGGCCAGATTGTTTGTGTTGAGCAGTAAATAACATTTTTAGTGTGATAGCACATGATGAGAGGTGCATTTCTCATTGATTTCTTGGATATTTTTGGGCCTTGTGACTAACTGACTTCGGTGCAAATGAGTTGATGTAGTTTGTGGCGTTAAGACATAGTGTGTATGTAACAAAAGCACTGACACAAGTGTATGAAGAAACATCTGCACCTCTGTGACCAGGACAGACAAAGAACAGGGCTGTTTACTGCTGTTCTTTACTGAATATTAAAGTGTATGCAGCGTGTGAACCACCTTTTCCTCCCCAGACCCACCTATGGGTTTTCTGTCCACATTTGTGGACAAGAGTTTCACAACTTTATCCAAAAAAAAAAAAAAAAAGAAAGAAAATTGTCCACCACAAAGGACATTCCATAAAAATAAAAAAAAAATGCGTCTGAAAAAAAAAACTGTTGCATCATGATGTTTCCAGTATAGGCACTTATTTAATAAAAAAAAACAACAAAAAGCTGGTACTTTGCTGACATTTCCTGGGTCTCAGGAGGATATTTGAATTTAATGATTATTTAACCCATAAACGCCTAGTGGGAAATTAATTTTCCCAAACCAAAAACGAATTTACTGAAAAATTCTGTCATTTCCAGTTCCTCCAGTCCATGGAATAAGTTCCCTTCATACGTCAAACACACTAAAAGCTTATATTCATTAACAAAACAAAACAAAACCAAAAAAAACCCACTCAAACAGGAACTACTCAAGGAAATACAGGAATGCAAATGATTTTGACTGTAGCAATCCAAGTTGCTGTAAAGATAAAAGCTTGTAAGTTTTAAGGTTTATGTGTTGAGATGAAATGTTCACCTTGCTGGTGAAAAAAATGAATTGTAAACTTGTTTTTACTTATGTGTGTATATATACATATATATATATATGCATATATATATATATATATATATATATATATATATATATATGCATATATATATATATGCATATATATATATATATATATATATATATATATATATATATATATATATATATATATATATATATATTTCTTGACTGTATTTGTATTTTAACGGACCCCAGGAAGAATAGCAACCACTACGTTGGAAGCTGATGCTGATCTGTAGAAACAAGAAACAATTTCTCTCTCTATTTAACCTTTCTTAAGTGATCACCATTTATTATAATATTATCTTCAATAATTTTACAATTTTTTCAGGGATATTTTTGGATATTTAATTCACTGATCATGTAGATGTTCATTAAAGCACAGAGTAAATGTAAAGGCTATTACTATATCAAAACAGAAAAAACTGAATAAACAGTATCTTTTTCAGTCCAATCTGTCATGAACTGAATATAAACCCAGTGCGTCCATCCACTGGCACTGATCCAACTCCATGGGTTTTACTGGAGAATCAATCTGACAATTTTTAAAAATCATTTATGTTCATTTTGTTTAATTTTGGCTTATTTTGTTCATGCTACTTACTTAAATGCTGCCTATTATTTTGTTGATTTATAATTCTTATTTTATTTTTCCCCATTACGTTGCCTGTTGTTGTTTATTTTGTTGTTTATTTTATGGCTTTTTACTTTATTTTAGTACATTTTTTTTCCCAATTATTTTCATATTATTCATTATAGGTTCCACATTCAGAACAATTCAATCTGAAGTGGGCAGGATTCAGTCAAATACTATCAGAATAACATAGAAGCAATAACAACTTCAAATTTTTCTCTTTGTAAATGTAAATATTTACATGAATTTACACTGAAATAAAATATAATTTTGCAAAAAATGTGAATAACCTGAACAAATATGAACAACCTGAAATGCCTTAAGAGAGGTCAGTACAATTTGACCTATATTCTGTCTGCTATTAAATGTTTTGTGTTTGTAGATTAACTGTGATCTGTAAGTTATAATGAACATGTGGAAATGATAAACTGAGGCTGAATAGTGTTCAAATTACTCTGATTTTTTCAGTTTGTTTATGTTATTCACATCTTTTGAAAGGATAGTTTGTAGATGTAAACCTTTTCATCATGTAAATTTACTTTTTTCACTCTAAAACACAGAAAAGTTTAGAGTTGGCATTATTTATATATTATTATGTTATTATTTTCCTGGTTCGGTCCACTGCAGATTAAATTTAGCTGAATGTGGAAGTGAACTAACATGAGTTTGACAGCCCTGGTTTAGATAACAGCAGAAACAGCAGAGTCATGGTTGGACGCATTTTAACGCTAACGTTTCACATAATGTGTCTGAAACTGTCAAATCAGGTTAAAGAGTCAGAGCAGCAGCAACAAGGAGACCATTGTTGTTCAACTATTTTTCCTGTCAACAACATAATGTGTGTAGGCTTCTGCTTTATACACACACACACACACACACACACACACACACACACACACACACCCCTCAGGGTCTTCTCTTGTACTTACCACTGTTGTTGTTGTTGTGTCCTGTTGAGTTACTCCATGTTTGCTGTTGTCAGATGATCGTTGGGCTCCTGGTGTCTCATTCGACTGCAGACTCTTCCTCAGTCGACTGCAGACTCTTCCTCAGTGCTCAGTTCAGTCGACTGCAGACTCTTCCTCAGTGCTCAGTTCATTCGACTGCAGACTCTTCCTCAGTGCTCAGTTCATTCGACTGCAGACTCTTCCTCAGTGCTCAGTTCATTCGACTGCAGACTCTTCCTCAGTGCTCAGTTCATTCGACTGCAGACTCTTCCTCAGTCGACTGCAGACTCTTCCTCAGTGCTCAGTTCATTCGACTGCAGACTCTTCCTCAGTCGACTGCAGACTCTTCCTCAGTGCTCGGTTCATTCAACTGCCTCGGCTCTAAGATGCCTGAACACGTATATAGTGAGTTAGTCCAGAGTCCGTCCCACCGTGGGCTGGTCACACGCCTTCACACCCATCCTCGCTGTGGTGCAACGATGCCAACAGTCCACATTTCAGCCCTCTGCTTCCTTTTTTGGTGTTTTTTTTTTACCCCTAAATGTTTTCATTTTTTGGTATTTAAAAGGAAGTGTAACTATAATGGTGACTAAATAAAACCAACACAACAGAGAGTCAAAAGGGTGTTGTGTAAACTGGGGAAGGAAGTGTTCAGATAGTAGCACACTGAAAGAATGTATGAATGCAGAACCGCAGATTAAACCAGGGCTGTCAAACATGCGGCCCACTAAAGGTTCCAATCCTGTAACAAGAATGGATGAACAAAACTTTTGCACAGTACTGTATATACATTTAGTGCAATATATATGTGTATATTTACAGCTTTTTATTTTTTATTGTAGTATTCATAATTTTTTTCCTGCTACTTTTTCTTAAATTTGCACAGAGCAACTGTAATACACAATAATTCCCCCTGGATTAATAAAATATTCATTTTCTGAAAAGATTATTTAACTGTAAACTCTTATACGTAGTCACTCTGAACAGACAGAACCATACCAGTATTTCACATTTGATCAAAGGGCAGAGTTTGTCCACTGAACCACATTCCATCACTGATCAGATGTCGAGTTACAGATGAAAATGTCATGACTTTCATCATTAGTTTGCTCTCCAAGACAATTCTTCGTCCTCTCTTTTGGCACAATTGATAAGAAAAGTGTGACTGGGGTTTGTGCAAAAATCTTTAAGCAATGTATTTGTGAAGAGGAAATAAACTAGAAGCATTCCTCTGATTCTCAGATAATCCTATTCCCACGTGTAAACGATGGTATGTTTGAAAAACACTTGACAGTAACAGTCAAGGACAAACAACGTGTGGAGTAACACGAAGATGAATCATAACGTGATGCAGTAACGTCCAAACCTGATCCACAGCTGTTTTCTACAGCGACATGAAAAAGGGTCAGGTCCTTAACAGCTCTGACTCCACAAACTACAAACTGAGGAGGTTTACAAAGACTCTTTTCAGCCCTCAGATGCCCTCGTGACTTTTAATAACAGCTTTTATGACATGGTATTAAATGAAATGTCATAAGATTATTTTAACAGTTAACTGGGTGTTATTTCACAGGAATTTACAAATCCATTTGTATGCTTCCTCTTTTACAGATAACAGGAGTCAGGGTGGTAATTTCTCACATTTATATGAAGGATTCACTGAAAAACCAACAGCTCATGATAAGCTGAATGTAAAAGCAGCATAGTAGCTTTTGTGGGGAATTAAAAACACTGAAATTTTCTAATTTAGATCAAACCAATGGATCATTTTTACTTTAACCTCCTAAGACCCAGCTTTGTTATTTGTGGACAAGAGTTCCACAGCTTTATCTTTAAAAAAACAAACGAACAAACAAAAAAATATTGCAAAAAACATTCAGAGAATTTAATTTTAGAAAATGTATCTGATGAGGAAGAGGAAGAGAAGGAGGAGGAAGAGGAGGATGAGAAGGAAGAGGAGGGGAAGGAAGAGGAAGAAGAGGAAGAGGAGAAGGAAGAGGAGGAGGAAGAGGAGAAGGAAGAGGAGGAAGAGGAGGAGGAAGAGAAGAAGGAAGGGGAGGAAGAGGAAGAGAGGAGGAAGAGGGAGAGGAGGAGGAAGAGGAGGAAGAAGAGGGGGAGGAAGGGGAGGAGGAAGAAGAGGAAAAGGAGAAGGAAGAGGAGGGGGAGAAGGAAGAGGAAGAGGAAGAGGGGGAGGAGGAAGAGGGGGAGGAGGAAGAGGAAGTATTGAACTGGGTCAAGGAGACACAAGTGGGTGAACCCAAGTTTAGCATGAATTCAAACAATAGTTTTGCTGCTACAGACATTTGAAATTTCGCCTGTTACAAGAAAAAACAAAGATTTTTAAAAATTCATAAAAAAATTGTAACTTTGACCTACTTATCTCAAAATGTATGGACATATGTTCTGGATCACTGGCAATCTATACACCAAATCTGGTATGAATTCATACAACAGTTTTGCTGTTACAGACATTTGAAAATTCAACTATTAAAAGAAAATGGGGAAAAAAAAAGATTTTAAAAATTTCTAAGAAATTGTAACCTTGACCTACTTATCCCAAAATGTATGGCTATATATTCTGGGTCACTGGCAATCTATACACCAAATGGGGCATGAATTCAAATCCTAGTTTTGCTGCTACAGACAATTTGAAATTTCACCTATTATAAGAAAATGGGGAACAAGACAAGACAAAAGAAGACGAAACAAGACAAGACAAGAAAAAAGACAAAACAAGATTAGACAAGAAAAAAGACAAAACAAAACAAGAAAAGACAAAACGAGACAAGACATGACAAGAAAGACAAGACAAAAAAAGACAAGATAAAATAAGACAAGAAAAAAAAAAGATAAGAACAGACAAGGCAAGACAAAAAAAGACCAGACCAGACAAAACAAGAATAGACAAGCTAAGACAAAAAAAGACAAGACAAAACAAAGCAACACAAGAAAAAACAAGAAGAGACAATAGAAGACAAGACAAAACAAAACCAAACAAGACAAGACAAAACAAGACAAGACGAGACAAGACAAAACAAGAAAGACAAAACAAGACAACACACAAAAAAGACAAGACCAGACCAGAAAAAACAAGACAAGAAAAGAGAAGACAAGAGAAGACAAGACAGGACAAAAAAGACAAGCCCAGAGCAGACAAAACAAGAAAAAACAAAACAAGACAAGACAAAAGTGGGTCAAACAACAGAGGAGACACAAGTGGGTCAACTGGGTCTAGGAGACACAAGTGGGTCAACTGGGTCTAGGAGACACAAGTGGGTCAACTGGGTCAAAGAGGAGACAGTAGTGGGTCAACTGGGTCTAGGGTCTAGGAGACACAAGTGGGTCAACTGGGTCAAAGAGGAGACACAAGTGGGTCAACTGGGTCAAAGAGGAGACACAAGTGGGTCAACTGGGTCTAGGAGACACAAGTGGGTCAACTGGGTCTAGGAGACACAAGTGGGTCAACTGGGTCAAAGAGGAGACACAAGTGGGTCAACTGGGTCTAGGAGACACAAGTGGGTCAACTGGGTCAAAGAGGAGACACAAGTGGGTCAACTGGGTCTAGGAGACGCAAGTGGGTCAACTGGGTCAAAGAAACACAAGTGGGTCAACTGGGTCAAGAGGAGACACAAGTGGGTCAACTGGGTCAAAGGGACACAAGTGGGTCTACTGGGTCAAAGAGGAGACACAAGTGGGTCAACTGGGTCTAGGAGACACAAGTGGGTCAACTGGGTCAAAGAGGAGACACAAGTGGGTCAACTGGGTCTAGGAGACACAAGTGGGTCAACTGGGTCAAAGAGGAGACACAAGTGGGTCAACTGGGTCAAGGAGACACAAGTGGGTCAATGGGTCAAAGAGACACAAGTGGGCCAATGGGTCAAGGAGAAGGAGACGCAAGTGGGTCAACTGGGTCAAAGAAACAAAAGTGGGTCAACTGGGTCAAGGAGATGCAAGTGGGTCAACTGGGTCAAAAAGACACAAGTGGGTCAACTAGGTCAAGGAGACACAAGTGGGTCAACTGGGTCATGGAGACACAAGTGGGTCAATGGGTCACAGAGACACAAGTAGGTCAACTGGGTCACAGAGACACAAGTGGGTCAACTGATTCAAGGAGACACAAGTGGGTCAACTGGGTCAAAGAGACACAAGTGGGTCAACTGATTCAAGGAGACACAAGTGGGTCAACTGGGTCAAGGAGACACAAGTGGGTCAACCTGGTCAAGGACAAGGAGACACAAGTGGGTCAACTGGGTCAAAGAGGAGACACAAGTGGGTCAACTGGGTCAAAGAGGAGACACAAGTGGGTCAACTGGGTCTAGGAGACACAAGTGGGTCAACTGGGTCTAGGAGACACAAGTGGGTCAACTGGGTCTAGGAGACACAAGTGGGTCAAAGAGGAGACACAAGTGGGTCACTGGGTCAAAGAGGAGACACAAGTGGGTCAACTGGGTCAAGGAGACACAAGTGGGTCAACAGTGTCAAGGAGACACAAGTGGGTCAACTGGGTTAAGGAGACACAAGTGGGTCAACTGGGTCAAGGAGACACAAGTGGGTCAACTGGGTCAAAGAGACACAAGTGGGTCAACTGGGTCAAGGAGACACAAGTGGGTCAACTGGGTCAAAGAGACACAAGTGGGTCAATGGGTCAAGGAGACACAAGTGGGTCAACTGGGTCAAGGAGACACAAGTGGGTCAACTGGGTCGAGGAGACACAAGTGGGTCAACTGGGTCAATGAGGAGACACAAGTGGGGTCAACTGGGTCTAGGAGACACAAGTGGGTCAACTGGGTCAAAGAGGAGACACAAGTGGGTCAACTGATTCAAGGAGACACAAGTGGGTCAACTGGGTCAAAGAGGAGACACAAGTGGGTCAACTGGGTCTAGGAGACACAAGTGGGTCAACTGGGTCTAGGAGACACAAGTGGGTCAACTGGGTCTAGGAGACACAAGTGGGTCAACTGGGTCAAAGAGGAGACACAAGTGGGTCAACTGGGTCAAAGAGGAGACACAAGTGGGTCAACTGGGTCTAGGAGACACAAGTGGGTCAACTGGGTCAAAGAGGAGACACAAGTGGGTCAACTGGGTCAAGGAGACACAAGTGGGTCAACTGGGTCGAGGAGACACAAGTGGGTAAACCGGGTCAATGAGACACAAATGGGTAATCTGGGTCAAAGAGACACAAGTGGGTCAATGGGTCAAGGAGACACAAGTGGGTCAACTGGGTCAAAGAGGAGACACAAGTGGGTCAACTGGGTCTAGGAGACACAAGTGGGTCAACTGGGTCTAGGAGACACAAGTGGGTCAACTGGGTCAAAGAGGAGACACAAGTGGGTCAACTGGGTCAAAGAGGAGACACAAGTGGGTCAACTGGGTCAAAGAGGAGACACAAGTGGGTCAACTGGGTCAAGGAGACACAAGTGGGTCAACTGGGTCAAAGAGACACAAGTGGGTCAACTGGGTCAAGGAGACACAAGTGGGTCAACTGGGTCAAAGAGACACAAGTGGGTCAACTGGGTCAAGGAGAAGGAGATGCAAGTGGGTCAACTGGGTCAAAGAGGAGACACAAGTGGGTCAACTGGGTCAAAGAGGAGACACAAGTGGGTCAACTGGGTCAAGAGGAGACACAAGTGGGTCAACTGGGTCTAGGAGACACAAGTGGGTCAACTGGGTCAAAGAGACACAAGTGGGTCTACTAGGTCAATGAGACACAAGTGGGTCAATGGGTCATGGAGACACAAGTGGGTCAACTGGGTCAAAGAGGAGACACAAGTGGGTCAACTGGGTCAAAGAGGAGACACAAGTGGGTCAACTGGGTCAAAAAGACACAAGTGGGTCAACTGGGTCATGGAGACACAAGTGGGTCAACTGGGTCAAGGAGACACAAGTGGGTCAACTGGGTCAAAGAGACACAAGTGGGTCAACTGAGTCAAGGAGACACAAGTGGGTCAATTGGGTCAAGGACAAGGAGACACAAGTGGGTCAACTGGGTCAAGGAGACACAAGTGGGTCAACTGGGTCAAAGAGGAGACACAAGTGGGTCAACTGGGTCAAAGAGGAGACACAAGTGGGTCAACTGGGTCTAGGAGACACAACGAACAAAGAAAAGAGGGGGACACAAGTCTACAAGGACATTAAACATGGTTAGGGTTAGGAACAGGCTTATTTTAAATTTTCTTTACCTGAAAACTCCAGCTGGATGACCCCGCTCTCGTGCATGTCGCCCCCCCCTCCTGTCCTGGTGGAACAGGGTCACCGCCCCCTTCTCCAGTAAAACTCCTGGCGCGTGAACAGGTGGTCCCTTCTGGTGAAGGTGTTCAGAGTGTTGAGAGTCCTCCAGGGGGTCGAACAGGTCCTCTGTCTCTGCTGGACAGCACAGATAACACTGGTGAATAACACTGAGGGAGAACACTGAGGAACTACACTGATGAAAAACACTAATGAACAACACTGAGGAAGAACACTGAGGAAGGACACTGAGGGAAGGACACTGAGGACCAACACTGATAAACAC
>NW_021941692.1:0-85797 GCF_902148855.1 Sphaeramia orbicularis
GAGGAAATGATATTCGCTTTTCCTTTTTTTTTTTTTTTTTCTATGAAGTCTCTGTGTTATGTCAACCCCCACAGCATAGAAGGAAGCTCCACAGTCCCTGACCTCATCCACTACAGAGGAATAAGAGGTGACGGTCAGCGGAAGTTCAGTACAATTTCATGGCCCAGCGGTGAAGCAGACAGTGGGTTTCCATTCTCATGGAAATCACTGAACGCACGCCTGTCTCCTGAGCCGTGGGTTTAAATCAGGGGTGTCAACCTCATTTGAGTTCAGGCCAATGTGACCTCCAACAGGCCAGACCAGTAAATAAACATACTAAACTATAAATGTCAACTCCAAACTTTTCTCCATGTTTAAAACCAGTGCTTCCCAACCGTTTTTGGCTCATGACCCCATTTTAACATCACAAATTTCTGGCGACCCCAGACATTCAAAACAGAGACATTTTTCTCATAGATGTCTTAGCGGGACCAGGCGGGCGAAGATATCTTTCCGTTCCCTAATTGGTCCGGTTTTCTGACTGTGACCGTGCTCGGGCAGGTTGAAGCGTAGTAATGCATGTCGTCATGTCGTAAAGGGGGAATATTCTAGAACAGAAGTGCTGTGGAAAAGGGGCTACAGCAGGGTCTTTCAACCTTGGGGTCAGGACCCCACATGGGGTCGCCTGGAATTCAAATGGGGTCAGCTGAAATTTCTAGTAACTGATAAGAAAAACAAAACCTTACTGATAAAAAAATCTGTGTTGAGTTGTCAGACCCAAACCCAATCCATATCAGACAAACTGTGGTTGTGAAACTGAAACACTGTGGTTCTGTTTCTGTGTCAAATGTTCATTGTGGTCAGTTTCAGATGCTGCAGCTCTTTCATAATTCATAGTTTCAGTTCTTGTTTGTTCAGTATTAATTGTCCTCCTTGTAATCCCAGCTGATCTGACTGTACAGATCCTGACCAAGGAAAATAACATTCTCCCTTTGTGCAGTAATCTACACCTGGATTTACGCCTCTGTCCACAATAATAGACATTATATAGACTACTACCGCGTTTCCCTTCGTGGTATCGGCTCTACTTGACTCAACTCGACTTGACCTTTTTGCGTTTCCAAAAAAGGACCTGGAATCTGGTACCCGGCACTAGTTTTTTGGTATCACCTCCACCAAGGTTCCAGGACTGGGGACTAGATACTAAAACATGACGTGTAAACACTGCAGACCACTGACTGGTCAGAGTTCTCTGTGATCTGCTGTTTTACAAAAAACAGATGCGGAAGTTTACAGTAAATAGCGGTAGGTTAATCCACATGATGACAGCTGCAAAACTACACCATGGTTTGTTGAGGAGGTTCAGAAGTAAAAGTTCAGCATGAGCTTGACGATACAACATACAATGAGCGAGTTTATCAGCAACTCTGAGCAGACGACACAGAAGTAACACGCTGCATCGCTATGACGTCCAGGTACTGTAAAGCGGGTAGTATCCTGTAATGGAAACGGTCTCCAGGAATAGGACCTGGTACCCGAGTCGAGTCGAGCCGGTTCCACGTCGTGGAAACGCAGCATAAATGTCCTCTAAAATTAACCTGTATTTGAAACATAGGATAGAAACTATTACACGATCAAAAACAAATTAATTTTAGCAAAAAAAAAAATTCTCTGTTTTGAATGTCTGGGGTCGACAGAAATTTGTGATGTTAAAATGGGGTCAGGATTTACAAAAGGTTGGAAACCGCTGGGCTACAGATTTACAACAGTTGTTACATACAATACCATTCCTTGACTCTAGGGGGACGCTGCCAGCAAAAGTTCTGCATTATTGCTTGAAAAAGTCCTAAATGTAACTTGTAGAAACCTGATGGAACCCGGGAACTAAAACCAGCTGTCGTTCTCCCATCACCTCTGTACTCATATTCCTGGTAATATTTAGAATCCTGTTAATTACATCCCAGTCTGTG
The DNA here is from genome assembly GCF_902148855.1 of Sphaeramia orbicularis. Lineage (NCBI taxonomy): Eukaryota > Metazoa > Chordata > Actinopteri > Kurtiformes > Apogonidae > Sphaeramia > Sphaeramia orbicularis. Next base: position 1,950 of record NW_021941692.1, read on the forward strand.
CATGACCTCCCCTCTGCCGACACCTCCAACCCCCTGCCTCCTCCGTCAACCCCTGGACCACTCCACTCCTCAAATTAGGGCTGCACGATTAATCGATTTTAAATCGAAATCGGATTTTTTAGTTAGGACAATTTTTAAAAAGGGAAATCGTAAAATCGATTTCATCTCTCTCATGCCTCCGGGCCGCGCGCCTCCGCGTGCCCGCGGGCTCCCGTAGGCTCTTCCTGTGACAGCGGTCTGTCACAGAAGTCTGTGTAATGACCGGACGTTAAATCTGTTCATGAACCCGCAGTACTTATAGCAATATAAGCCGTGGCTTCACGCACGGATCCCGCAATTGAATATAACTGCAAGCGGATCACTCATCTTCCGTTGTCCCGGATCCGTACCGTACTGTCTTCTTCCGAACCGGGTCCGGGTCTCGGGGTCCTCAGCCTCAGCAGAGGAGCCCACACAGCCCTGTGCCCACACACATCCACCAGCTCCACACATAGAATCCCTCCAGTGTGTCCTGGGTCGGTCTGTTCCACGCACGGATCCCGCAATTGAAATAGAACTGCATGCGGATCACTCATATTAACCTGGTCCACGCACACACGCACGACTGATGCCTGTCACTGACTGACACTGGTATCACTGCTGTGGGCCAGATACCCAGAAAAGAAAGAAAAAAAAAACTTTTTTTTTTTTTAATAATTAATTTAGTCCTCTTACTTGCTAAATTTTTCATTCACAAATGTAAGTTCTGTAACACAAAACCAAATATTATTTATGTTTTGTAAGATGTTGAAATTTATTTAAAGCTGTTAGATAAATGTGGAAACAAAAGGTTGTAACAACTATCAGTATTTGCTCTGATTTGGACATTTTCTTATAGTGTATTCCCCCTGACAAACTTATGTTATTTTCTTGTTGTATACATTGTTTGTGTACTCTACTTCATTTCAAAGATTTAATGAAGAAAAAAACAAAACAAAACTGTAGGTTCATCACGTGATCCCATCACAGATTTGAGGTCAGAGCAGTGGCTTGCATTGTGCTGCTCACGAAAACGACATGCTGACTGCTGTTGCCTTTTCTAGTTATACCCAAAATCGAAATCGAAATCGAGTTTTTAGAGGAAAAAAAATCGGGATTTTTTTTTTTGCCAAATCCTGCAGCCCTACCTCAAATATTTGTCTCTTCTGTTCCACGCTCAAACTAAATTACAGAAGGTGACCGTGACTTTGCCGTTTTCACTCCAACCCTCTGGAATCGTCTTCCTCAATCTGTCAGATGTGCAGAGAATCTGGACTGACCTTATCGTCGAGCCAGATCTGTGCAGCCTGTGCATGTTTGGATGTCTGGCTCTGTCCTTGTCATGTACGTCTCACTGTTACGCTCAAATGTTTGCCTGGTTGCTCGTGCTTTTGTAACTGTATGTTTTACAATATGCTACATAAAGCTTTACTTATTTAACTCACCATGTGTTAAACTGCAAAAATCGAAACATACAACTTCTGGGGCCCCAGTCAGCCAAATAGGCCAGACCAGTAAAATAATAACACAAAAATATAACAATGTCAACTCCAAAGTTACCTCTATGTTTCAGAGCAGGGCTGTCAAACTCATTTTAGTTCAGTTCCACATTCAGCTGAATTTGATCTGCAGTGGGCCGAACCAGTAAAATAATAACATACAAATAATGTCAACTCCAAACTTTTCTGTTTAGAGCAAAAAAGTAAATTTACACTATGAACAGGTTTACATCTACAAACTATCTTTTCAAAAGATGTGAATAACATGAACAAAATGAAAAAATAATTTAATTGTATCAATATTATGTCTCAGTTTATCATTTCCACATGCACATTAAAACTTACAGATCACAGTGGATCTACAACACAAAAAACATTTAATAACAGGCAGAATATTGTTAAAATTGAAAAAAAAAAAAAAAACTCTTAAGACTTTTCAGGTTGTTCATATTTGTCAGGTTATTCACATTTTTTTTTGCGAAATTATGCTTTGTTTTAGTGTAAATACATGAAAATATTTACATTTACAAAGAGAAAAATTTAGAGTTGTCATTATTTTATGTTATTATGATAGTATTTGACTGGTCCTGCCCACTGAGATTGAATTGTTCTGAATGTGGAACCTGAACTAAAAGGATTGTTCATATCTTAGTGTAATTTTTGCATTTCACAAATTCATCCCATGAGCCGGACTGGAGCCTTTGGTGGGCCGGATTTGGCCCCGGGCCGCATGTTTGACACCTGTTTTTAGAGTGAAAAAAGTAAAATTACATAATGAAAATGTGTACATCTACAACCTGCCCTTTAAAACAATGGGACTAACATACAAAATGACATTTATTGAGGAAAAATAGGTGTAACTTTAACAATATTTGCTTCAGTTTATCATTTACACATGTGCATTACAATTTACAGATCGCAGTGGATCTAAAAATACACAAAACATTTCATAACAGATATAATATGTTAAAATTGCACTTCTCTTATTGGAGAATGCTGGAAACCATGGGTGGACTTAATGAACACTAAAAGGAACAAATCGTGACACCCTGTTGTTTAGCAATTATATTACTGTCATTTGTATTATCATTATTTTTTTCTGTCAAATGTTTTGTTGTTTGAAAAAAGAGGGGGAAGAATATAGAAGTGATAACACTGGATGTATACACAGAAAAACAATTGTAGGAACAGACTGTTTTGTTCTTTTCCGAATAGAAATATAGAAAAACAACGATGTAAAATGTTATATGCGCATGTGAATGTAAAACATGTATATTCTCCTTTACAAAATCAAATAAAAACTTGACTTATTTAAAAAATTGCACTTCTCTTAAGACATTTCAGGTTGTTCATATTAGTTCAGGTTATTTACGTTTTTTGAGAAATTATAGTTTGCTTTAGTGTAAATATAGTAAAATTACATGAAAATGTTTACATTTACAGAGAAAATTTGTATTTGTCATTATTAATAGGTTATATGATTATATTTTACCGATTGAATTGGTCTAAATATGGAACCTGAACTAAAATGATTGTTTTTACACGAAAAAAAAAGAAAATTTGTAGTTGTCGTTATTTATATGTAATTATGATCGTATTTTACTGGTCTGATCCACTTTAGATGAATTGGTCTGAATGTGGAACCAGAGATAAAATGATTGTTAATATTTATTTTATTATTTAGCCTTTATTTAACCAGGTAAGTTAGTTGAGACTGATTGTGATTTACAATAACGACGACCTGTTAATATCTCAGTGTAATTCTTGCACTGCAAAACTAGCGGCATTGTACCCGTGGTGCCGCCGTACGATAGCACCCTCCTGTGGTGCAACAGCGGCATTGCACCCGTACCCCCCTCCTGTGCTGCAACATCGGGACACGCGTCGGACACAGAAACATCCATTATAGTAGGACTAGCGGCATTGTACCCGTGGTGCCATTGTACGATAGCACCCTTCCGTGGTGCAACAGCGGAATTGCACCCATACAACCGTCCCATGCTGCAACATCGGGACACGCGTCGGACAAACACACGCCGGACACAGTAACGTCCATTATAGTAGGATTCATCCCACAGGCCAGATTGGACCCTTTAGCAGACTGGTTTTGGTCCACGGGCCACATGTTTGACACCTGTGCTCTAACACACAGACTGCAGAGGCGCCTCCTCTGTCATCATCACCACTCTTCTGCTCAGCTGTAATTTGTGATGCTCAAATGTCGTCCTTCCATCTTGCCAAGAGAATTTACAGCTGTTGTTGTGACTGCGGAGGTGTACCTCCAGATGCTAATGTTAAGCTAGCTATGATGGAGCTTCATTTAGCCATTAGTACACAGTTAAAAGCACAAACAGATGAGGTCTTATCATCGCTGGGATCTCATTCAATCCAATCTGTGCTGTGTAGACTCTACTTGAATTACAGAGAACATTCTGGGCCCTTCTCTACATAAACCAACATACTGAGGAATACGTCTACTTATTCTTACAAGTATTCACCACTCAGTAAATGTAACACTGTTTACAATTTTCACTACTTCTCTGCCTCTGACATTAAATGTGCTAAATCTTACATACTTTAATATAATTGGAGAAAAAAATGACCAAAATGCTGGTTATCTGGTGTTTTCAATGTACGCAATAAAGTGTTCTTCCGCATATATATTGGCTAAAATGTGCTTAGAGGTCTTATTTGTGTCTTTGTGCATAAGAAATCAATCTCAGTGAATCCAAAGGAACTTTGTGTTGGTAAATGCAAGTTCTGCAAATGTACAGGATTTCAGTTCTGTTCAACATGTTGATGCTCATATGAAACTGTTTTCAGCTCAAAAGTCCATTTCAGCACAATTAATGCTATTTTCATGTCACAAATGGACAAGTTCTATTTGAACTGAATTGAGCTGAAAAACAAATCTTCTCTTCTTTTAGATTCCCCAGTTTTTCTTCCCAGATTCTCTCCTCCATATCACATGTTTTATTTGTACAGGTTCAATCTGGAGTATGGTGCTGATCCATCCTGCTTCTGTTCCACCAATACATACATGAAGAATGGCACACAGCACTGTTTACATCAACACTTTTACAATAAGAAGCATTTTTAGACACAAAGAACAATTCTAGATTGTTCTTTCCTCTTTAGTCTGATGCTAAACTATCCAATAAATAACAGTCTCCTAGTTTTTGCACAGGGATCATTAGTGTAAACGCTGACATGGCTGCAGAGCATCAGTATGATGGGATCCACAACAACCATGTCACATCCGTCCACTGACACATTTAGTGTTTTTGTGTCAGCTGGGATTGTTTTAGATCCACAATACCAACATTTATGAAGAAGAGCACAATTAGCAATAGGAAGTCTAGAAGTTTATTCCTAAAAAGTACTGGGACTGACCAGAGCATCATGGGTAAGTCACGTCCGTCCACCGCAAGTTTTCACATCCACGTGCTATTCCAAATCCAATATTTATGAAAATAGAGCTTCCACTGTCAGAGATATCAGTAGTCTGTGCACAGATGTTAGCATTATTTACACACACTTCTATGCGTTTCCTACAACTTTTTTTTTTTTTTTTGACAAAATGGCCACTCATTTGACCCCCTAAGTAAATTTAGCCGATATTAATTCATGTACATTTTAACGATAGATTTATAAGTCTTCCACTATAGAACCTGTAAAGTGAATATATTTCATGTGCAGACAGTGTTTTGAAGTAGATCTGGTCGCTCTGACAATAATTTCCTTTGGAGTTAAACCCGTTCTCTCATTAATTCACAGAATTCACATTTTGACCCTAGACTGTAGCTTAGAAACTACAGCACACCAGCATTTTGACTTCATTTTCTTTTTAGTGACTCAAACTCAGTAAAGTTGAACTACTTATATTCTGGAGCCATTATACTTGTAGACCAGCGAAGGAAAAGCAGAGACAATGTGAGGTTGCTTTCATACCTGCAGCTGCTCACACCAGTGTTCATCAATACTTAACCACCCTTAAGGCTTTTCAGTCACATCTGTTAGAAATAGCATTTACCTGTTTTTACTGAACAGTTTTTGGGTTTTGGGTTTAGACACAGATATCACTTGGTTAGGTTTGGAGGTTCAAACAGAAAAGTCCACAAAGATGCCACAAAAATTGAGTCTAAGGCTCTGTTCACAGCAGGTCTTAATGCAAAATTCTGATTTTTGGGTGAAACATGATTTTTTTCATGCTCGTTCATATTCCACATTAAATGCGACTTCTGTCAGTTTTGAAGTCTGAACTGAATGCGACCCTGAAGGGACCCTCATGCACTAAAGAGGTCCTGATGGAATAGGAGACCACGCAGACACACACTGTGTTTACAGGAGGAAATATGGTTTACCTCCGCTCCTCCTCATGGGACGCAGAATTGTGACTTTGTTGCATTTCAATGACGTAAAGGTCGGATAAATGCGACCTGCCGTTCAAACTGAAGTCACATTGGAAAATCAGATACGTATCAGATTTAGGACCGCATATGAAATGGTCTGGGTCGATTAGCGCTGTTCAACTGTCTCTAAATGATCAGATATTGGTCACATATGGGTGGAAAAACTGGATTTGGGCCACGTTTGTCTGCAGTCTGAACGGAGCCAAAATGTATTTAGTCACAGTCAGCTTATTATCAGTTTTGCCAGGACTGATCTCATGAAATCACATTGTATGTCACGCCAGTTCTTATGGCATTTGGCGTGCTATACCTACACAGTTTTGTCCATTCGTGTGTTTTCAGTGGAATTTGGTCAGTGTCAATTTACACCAAGAAGTCCAGTTCACATACCTGTAACCCCTAACCCTCAAGCTTAAAATAATTCCACTGTTTCACTTTTATCTGCTGCCATTTTATTTACCTATGTTACATACACACACATATATATTGTATATATATATAATATTATATAATTATATATATATATTTTAGGGGGGGCAAGTTAACGCGTTATTACCGCGTTAACGCATTCATTAAATAACGCCGACAATTTTTTATCTCACGTTAAAGCCGTTTTATTATTGTTCTGCCTTCCAAGCAAGTCTTGGTTGATTTATACATACGGACTCTTATTTTGAAACTCATGCTTTTATTTTGCCGGTCCACACACCGGTGCTGTGTGTATGTGCAGCTGAGAGGAGAAAACCGGCGAACTTTACAAGTAATGCTGATGTTTAAGCTAATTTGTTTACGCAAGCAGTCGCAGATGGGTTGCTAATTCTTTATGCAGGCTCATGCTAAGTTTATGTAAATCATTGGTTGTGTTTAGGTCTAATATGTCAGCCTTTGAACTAACCTTTACTCATTTACGATGGAAGTTGTATTAGCAGTCATTTTATCTCGATGCTAACTTGAATGGGAAAATCCACAGACACGCTAACGATTAGCATTTACAGGTTAATTAAAGATTTACGACGTCTTTTTATTCAGCAACAAAGGCTCACATCAGAGATATTTGATACTATTCATTCTTACAACACTGAACATAAAATACTCACAGGCAAACGTTTTTGGGGCCATACAAACAGGTGAAAGAAACATGTCTGTTAGTTCTATGTCCGAACTGACTACGGTAACACGGAAAGGACCAAACATACGTTAGTGCCACTTATTCTGACCACTTCAGGGCCCCTTTTGCTTGCTTTGAACAACTGAACATCACATTAATGGGCTTATTAGTATTAGTACTGATTAGTGGGACTAAGACTCCTGTCAGTCACTCACAACTGTAAATACACTGGTGGGGACATAAACATGTGTAAAAGTAGTGTTTTTTCATGGACATTTTCATTTTAAATGTCTTCAGATGGTGGGGGCAGAAGGACACAGTTGTTTGGAAGCACTGACGTGCAATTATTTTTATCACCAGAGTACTTCCAGTCTGGAATATCACTGAAAGGAAATATATGCTGTTGATGCGTCCCCCCCCCCCCCCCCCCCCCCCCAACAACTATGCGATTAATCGTGATTAATCAGAAAGCCATGCGATTAATTGCGATTAAAAATTTTAATCGCTGCCCACCACTATATATATATATATCTATATCTATATATATCTATATATCTATATATATCATATATCTATATCTATCTATATATATATATATATATATATATATATATATATATATATATATATATATATATATATGTTTGTGTGTGTGTGTGTGTGTGTTTAATTACAATTGTTTTATTTTAACAATTTTGTACCAATGACTCCTGAAAGTCACCTATAAACAAAATGCATTATTATTATTATTATTATTATTATTATTATTATTGTCATTATTATTGTTATATTATTTTTATTAGAATCCGTACAGATAACTCGCTAATTAAAGTGGTGTGTATATTTACACATTTTCACGGTATCATGTTGGTTTTGCCATAGTACTGCCTATGCAGAAGACTGGAACAGCAGAACTCTAAGGCCCATAGTGCAACAAGGAACATGAAAATAGCAAAATTGAATATAACTATCTATAATCATGGATTACAACCATAAACATATTAGTATGTAGTTGTATACTTTTCAAACAGTCACTATTATTGTATAAACTTAACTTACAAGCAGCAGGAAAAGAAAACTCCATTTTCTGTTGGCAAATTCATGGTTTTTATCCACCGACTATCCACTCCAAGCCCCCTACCTTTAGAGGAAAAGCTAAAACTCTCCAGTGAGTCTTCATTTAATATTATGTAGAATTTATAGGTATATTTTTGGTTCAGAATGTAGAGACAGGCTGTGTATCTGTGGTTTTGTCGACACAAATAGCAGTAACACTGTTTTATTTTGGCAACTGGTTAGTTTTGTACAACAGCTGACCCGAAAAACCAGTGTCCAAACTACCAGCAGGAGCCGCCACTGCTTTTCCCCATTCGGGTTTTGTTGGTCAGCTAGAGTCCCACAGAAACTTTATGCAGATTAGACCTTTCTGATGTTAAACAGTGAATTTATTATAAACTCACAGAAAATGTCTCGGAGGACGCTACAGGGGGGTATTTTTCAGAATAAGCTGCGTTAACTCAAACTGAGTCTGCATCAAACTGCAACAGAAACACATTCAAGGGTAACGTTTCCCATGTATCCCATAATGCACTGCATTATGTTAACGTGTGCACATTCTCTGAATATACAGGGTTATTCAAAAAGAATGAACCGATTTCATTACTAGGGCTGTGTATTGGCAAGAATCTGGTGTACGATACAAATTACAATACTAGGATCACGATACGATATATCATGATACTGTTTAAAAGGCAATTTTTTTTTTATTTGTTTCTTTTTTTACATGATTATTTGCTTGAATAATTGAATTACACCAGAAATCTGCACAAATACTAAACACATTTTTATCTGATCACAACAGGATCTAATGTTATATCACAAAATGTTCCTGCGTTCAAACTGACATTCTGTTTTCCAGACATTCCAGTTTCAGATCCTGCTCAAATGTTCAGATTCAATTCGTTCAGAACTAACATCAGAACAGGATTTTTGTTCCAACAAAGGAACTAACATCTGCCTCTCAGACAGTAAAAAGTGCTTTTAGGTACCATTATCTAATAAAACAGTGTTAATAAATAATAATAAACAATAAACAGAAAAAACAAAAATGAACCTCCACAATGTCTGCGTTTGAATAAATACCTAAAAATATCGATACAGTACTTTTATATCAATACAGTATCGTGATATGAAACTTCGCAATATATTGCAGAACCGATATTTTCTAACACCCCTATTTATTACGCAGTATCTTAACCCTTTCATGCATTAATTGTGAGAACCTTAGTCAAGATTTTTTTCTTCAGAGTTTTTACTCTTCCTTAGGCATAAAGAAAAATGCGATCAAGGTTTTTTTTCTGTGGAGTTACAAAATATCCATGCATTTAATTTTTGAAGTAAAGAAACGTGTTTAAACCCAATATCACAGAGGGATATGAAAACAATGAAATAAAAACATGTTTAATGCTGCTAATCTGATGTCTTCTCACATTTGAACATATTCTAATGCTATTAATTCCTCACTTCATTGAGATAATGTGCAAAAAAACCTTCTTGTCCAACGAATAACAATCCATTTACACTCAAACATGTTAGTGCAGATCAGGTTTACCAAGAACAGCAAAGTTACAGTGATGGTTGAATGTAGTGTATGTGATGGTGCATAAGTGTCCACTGTGTTGGCTGATATGGAACTAAACAACTAAACCCATGAATATACAAAGAACATCTGAGAGGAACTGTCCACTGGAGTGACCTGTGCATGAAAGGGTTAATAAGGAAAGCCAATCGAAAACTCCAGCCACGTCACATGCATTCTACTCACAATCCACTTTTATTTCCTGTCTTCCAAGTGTTCAGTGTGTCCACCACCTGCAGCATGGACAACATCAATGCCATAAGAGAATTCCTCCCAGACACGTATCAGCAAACACTGAGTCGATCGCTGTGTTCCACCTCTACCCACTAACCTCGATGATCTTAAACATCGAATAACAACAGCGATCATCTCAGTGGATGTGATATGCTCATATGCGTCTGGGAGGAATTCTCTTATGGCATTGATGTTGTCCGTGCTGCAGGTGGACACACTGAACACCTGGAAGACAGGAAATAAAAGCTGATTGTGAGTAGAATGCTTGTGACTTGGCTGGAGTTTTCGATTTGGTTTTCCTTATTAAAATACTGCATAATGAAATCAATTCATTCTTTTTGAACAACCCTGTGTATAAAGATTTTATTTTGTAGCATATAAAAAAGGTGTTTTTATACAATTGGAAAAAATTTCTGAGTAATGAATTGTAGATGTTTGAAACAGATAACATCCATCCATCATCTAACCCTTCCATCATCCATCCATCGTTTGAGCATTGTCATCGCAATGTACGTGAGCGCAGTAGTCACATCGTACGTCCTGCAACGTAGGAGGTAAATGAAGTCAACGTGTTCTCATCTCAGTTCATCCTGGGTACCTGACACACACTGCACACAGCCATCCACCAATCACAAGCATTCTTAATCAGTTTACCAAAGCAGACCACGCCCCCTGCACATGGAGTGAGTCACTGGTAACAACACTGAAAAATGAGCAACGAGCAAAAGAAAATCACTGAAAACGAAGAGTTGGTGCCAAAAAGAAAAGAAACTTCAGTTATCTGGAATTATTTCAGCTACAGAAGGATGAAACTGAAACACATTAGTTTAACCATCGCAATTAATCGGCACCACACAGTTATTAAATCCTCCTGAGTATATATTGAAGGGTCAAAAAAAAAGCAATGTCAGTTTTTTTCCAATATCATGCAGCCCTACACTGTAAAAAAAAAAAAAAAAAAAAAAAAAAAACAAAAAACGGTATTATTCCGCAGCAGGGGTGTCGAAAAAATACTGTAAAATAACAGAAAATGACCATCTCATAAAAATACGGTAATTTTCCAGAATTAACATACAGTTTTTTGCCCTAACTTTACATGAAATTTTGCTTTTTTTTGACTTTTTAATGTTTAATAAAAGAATATTTACATGTATTAAAACAATCAAATTCCCTATAAATATATATATAAATAATGTTCAATTAGACTCAGTTGTCCAATCCACTGATAAAACTGTATTTGGACAGTTTATCAGTGCTTATACATGTTATACATTCACAAAAATACATTTATTCAGCATATTTGTTGTGAACCTCCTGTAATTACACAAGACATTTGTCAATTAACAAACAAGTCTGGTTCAACTGACAGAACAAATACTTCTTTTACGGTTAATTGTCAGTAATTTTATCTCGTTTTATTATTTTTTACAGTATTAAACTTTAAAATAACAGTTTAATCTCATAAATAGAAAAGAAATATTTGTGAAATTATGATACATTTGCAAATATTTTAACTGTATTTTTGTGAAAAAAGAAAACATCTCTTTTAAAAAAAAATGGAAATTTTATGGTTATTCACAGTTACAGTTTTTTCATGTTATTTTACATTTGACATGTAAATCACAGTCTGTTTTTGTCATTTCATTGATATTTTCCTGTATCTGAAAAATGCAGGAAAAATCTGTAAAAAAACGGTAAAATTCAGTTAAATTACAGATATTTTTTATAGTGTACATCCATCCATCCCTCTTTCCTTCCTTCCTCTCTCTCTCCAGGACCAGCCCAGAGCTGATCCCTCCATCCCTGCCTCATCCTACCATCTGCCCCCGGTCCTCCTCCCGGCTGAGGACCCCCCCCCCCCCCCCCCCCCCCCCCCCCCCCGGCAGACGTCCAGGAGCCATCCTAACCCGATGTCCAAAGCTCCTCCTCAGCTCATCTTGATGTGGAGGCGTATGGCTCTACTCTCAGCTCCTCCCAGGTGACCACACTACAGAACCCTGCCACCCTGCAGAGGAAACCCATTCCACTGAATGTACCTGTGATCTTGTTCTTCCAGTGGCTTCCCACAGATCAACACTTGAGCTGAAGGTTTTAATATGGATCAAATGATGAACTGGGAGCTCTGACTTCTGACTCCGCTCCTTTCCTTCACTTATGAACAAGACCCTGAGACACTTATGTTCCTCTACTCATGTCCAAATCAGAGGGAATACTCCACCCTTCTCCAGCTGAGCACCATGGCCCCAGATGTGGATGTGCTGATCCTCATCCCACTCATCTCACACTCAGTAGAAGCTACAGATCACAATTCAATGGAACAGACAGGACCGTACCATCTGCAAAAAACTGAGATGTGATCCCAAGACCATTAAACCGGACTTCCTCCACTCCCAGGCTACACCTCGAGATGGACAACATCGATACAGGAAAGTGCACGTACGAGAACATTCACCTGGTGTACATGGATGATTTCTTCGGAACCCAATACTCACGTTGAAATCTCAGTGTTCTGTATTGATTCTTTAAGCCATCAATGGAGTGCATGCACTATTGTATAGGCCTGTTGGGTGTGATACCAGTGTTTATTTCCTGTAGGACATGAATTTTTCATACACCGTTGGACCATAACATAGCTGAACAACAGCTGTAATGCTTCAACAGGAGCAAATCATGTCCCGCTGTTCGACACTACTGAGCTCTGCGTAGAACTGGGCTCTCAAACTCATTTCCTTTCAGGGGCCACATTCAGCCCGATTTGATCTCAAGTGGGCCGGATCAGAAAACAATAGCATAACTAGAAGCACTCGGAGAGCGCAGACCTCCGCCAAGGCTGATCAGTGGCCCCCCCCCCGTGGGCCCCCCCACCCCCGATCACCACCAAATTTAATCATTTGTTCCTTATCCCATTTCCAACAAACCCTGAAAATCTCATCCAAATCTGTCCATAACTTTTTGAGTTATGTTGCACACTAACGGACAGACAGACAGACAGGCAGACAACAAACCCTGGCAAAAACATAACCTCCTTGGCGGAGGTAATAAACCTATAAATAATGACAACTCCAAATTTTTGTCTTTGTTTTAGAGCAAAAAAAAAAACATTAAATTATGAAAATACTTACTTTTATAAACTATCCAAAAAATGTGAATAAACTGAAAAAACTGAAATTTGAATTTTAAAAAATTAAGAAAATTGAGTGCAATTTTAATATTCTGCCTCAACTTACCATTTCTACATGTGCATTATGGATCGGATCTACAAAGACACTAAACACTGAGGAACAGGCAGAAAATTGTTAAAATTGTGCGTAATTTTCTTGAGACATTTCACGTTGTTCATATTTGTTCAGGTTACTCACATTTTATTGTTACAGGATAGTTTGTAAATGTAAATATTTCCATAATTTAATGATTCTTTTGCAGTAAAACAAAGAAAAAAATTTGAAGTTTGTATTATTTATAGGTATAATGTAATATTATTTTTCTCACATCAAAGCAAGAAGAAAAAGTCATTCTTTTTTGTAGATTATTTTGCTATTATTTGACTGTAGATCATATTGGTCTGTATGTGGAACCTGAACTAAAATGAGTTCCACAGGCTTGACTGGAATTTTTGCACTTTGCAAATTCATCCCATGGGCCGGACTGGAACCACTGGTGGGACGCAGGTGGAACCCGGGGCGCATGTTTGAGACTCCTGGTGTAGAAGGAAATGAGGGGATTCTTTAACTGTGTGTATCCTACTTAACAACAGCTAAAACGTCATCACACAACAATTGCTGTGACTCTATGAAGGCAGATACAGTCACCTCTAACAGGAAACAGTCACCGTCTGTCCTACATTCAGTATGTTCACTCAGTTTTAACAGCAGAACCAAACATACGGCCCATGGGCCAAAACTGTCCCACCACAGATTCCAATCCGACCGGTGGGATGAATCTGCAAAGTGCAAAATTTACACGGAAAACATCAACAGTTAATGCACTCATTTTTGCCCAATTTGATTCCAAGTGGGTCAGCATGGTGAACCTCAAAATAAACCCCACCTAACCGTTGTGTCACTACTGTGTGGACTGTTGTGTGTTCTACTTTGGAGTAGTGGGGTCGACCACTGAAAGGACTGACTTTATTACTTTGAAAACTTACATTCTGGGGGGAAGCTTGGTGTTAGCTTGGATAGGCTACTTCCATGAGTGGTGCTAACTTTACCAGTTCATTCATTCTGCAGTTGTACTGTACTGGTAAGGAGATAGACAAGTGACCATTTTCAGTTTTCCTATTCTAGGTCTGTGGTCCGATCAGAAAACAGTGTTTATCTGTGAACACTGTGTGTCTGCCAAGCTCTGCTCTGAGAACACACACAATAAGGCATTAACCACAGGATAGCATACAGGCTAACTCAGCATGTTAGCATTAGCATGGGAGCTAAACTCAAAACTCAACAGAATTCTTACAGGACGAATCAGATCTTACAAACACCAAGTTACAGAAGTTTGTCCTCCTTAACTCATGAATAATAACTTTAATGAACTTTTATTTATCAGAGCTCAGCTCTACAGAAACTCTCACAAACTGACCCAAACACTACCAGGTTCAGCAAAACAATGAAAATTAAACCCATGACAACAACATTTGCACTAATATTACCTTATCTTAAAAATTCCATAATTTGTGGTTATCAGGGATATAACAATTACCGGTATAACGATAAACTGGGGTAAAATTGCCAACAGTTAGTATTACCGTTTAAATTCTAATTCTCATACTAACTGTGTTTGATTACCGCACTTTTCTGGAGAAAATGCCTGTGTAAAGATCCGCTTTTATGTCAAATATTTGAGTATAGTTTTAATTTATCACAATTTTGATTTTCTACACCTAATTTTGGAACCAAAATTCACTTTTAAAGTCTTTGAAAAGGTTTTTTAAGCATCTTCGTGTTATTTATGCAATAATTATATACATTTTTTAAACTGGATTTTATATTTTTTGTGCGTTTTTTTCCTTTTATGTTTTTATAGTAGGTTAAAGTGAAAAAATAGAGACAGATGATATAAATGAAGTTGTGCTGAAAAAACAGATGCCAAACATGGGTATAGTAAACATTTGTTTCTATAGTATAAAAGGCAAAATCAAAAGGACTGAAAAACAGACAAAATAGGCTCAGACCACTAAGGGTTAATATTTGAATGTTTCTGACACAGAAGGGACATTGTGCCAATTTTTTTATTTTTTATTTTTTCCAAAATACAACTTGGTTAAATTATTTCAGTGTGTGTATCAGTACTTTTGGAACATTTTGAGCACAATTTCAACAATACCACGATAATATGATAGCCATGATAATTTTGGTCACAATAACCATGATATGAAATTTTCCTATCGTTACATCCCTAGTGGTTATAGTGGTTAAATCTCAACAGCTGGACCAGTCACACTAGCAAACTATAGAACTACAGCTGACAATCCAACAGAACGGTTGTCTAAGATATCAATATATATGTAAGGGTAGAGACTGCGATCTGGTAGGATCGGCGATTCTACCAGTAGAAACTCCGATCAGAGTCTCTACTGGTAGAAACTCCGATCCTGCCAGTAGAAAGGTTAGGGTTAGGGTTAGGGTTAGGGTTCGGATCGGAGTTTCAACCAGTAGAGACTCTGATCGGAGTTTCTACTGGTAGAGACTACGATCGTCTCTACTGGTAGAATCGCCGAACCTACCAGATCGCAGTCTCTACCCTGACATATACAAACTCTAACACATACCAAAGAAAACACAATTTACAACAGAAATGTCACTAATACAGGAAATACACTGGATAATTGGAAAGATGACCATATCTTAATAACTTAGCGCTGGAGTTGACAGATCAGCTGAAATAGAAATGACTGTGTTCCAACATCGTTACACTCACTGTAGGAACTACCGTGCCCTCCAGAAGCCAAAAGGAGGTCCATATGTCCTCCATCATTTTTTACAGTGGGAGTCTATGGAAGTGTCACAACTCTGACATATATCAAAGACTCTGCCCTTAGCTAAAATGACTTTGACACCCCTGGTTTATAGTGTAGTATAGTGAAGTATCTTCAGAGATTCTGTTGCAATCCAAGGGCTGTGTGTGTTGGCTGACTCCAGCTTTGAATGGTTTCCTTCTTCATATTTTATATCTAGCATCAAAAACTCAGTGGTGTGATTTCAATGACATGAGTCCAATACAGACACAGATAAATAGTTTTGAGCATTGAAGGAACTGGTCAACGAGCTTCAGTGTCTGTATTCAGCTGTGGAGTGTCTGACCTCCATGACATCGCCTTCATATTCCTGTATTTGTCAGCTGTACTTCCACTGTGCTACAGAAATGGAAGACAGAAGTGCATCAGCAGGTGAGTTGAAAAAAAGTAATTCATTCTGAGTTCACCGTCTGCCAGCACCAGCTACAGCAGGAAATAGACTATTTCTGATTCCTATTGAGCAGATCTGTGTGTTCTGATCTGAAATAAGCCCAAGGAAATACGTGAATGTCGTCTGTTCAAGGGGATATAAAGCAGTGGTTCCCAACCTGTTTAGGCCCGTGACCCCATTTTAATATCAGCATTTTCTGTCGACCCCAGACATTCAAAACAGAGACATATTTTTACTAAAATTAATTTGTTTTTATCATTTAATAGTTTGCTATACTATGTTGCAAATAAACATTAATTTTAGTGGACATTTAGTCTATATAATGTATATTATTGTGGACAGAGGCAGTAAAGCCAGGTGTAGATTACTGCACAAAGGGAGAATTTTTTTTTCTTTTCCTTGGTCAGGATCTGTCCAGTCAGTCCAGCTGTGATTTACAAGGAGGACAATTAATACTGAACAAACAAGAACTGAAACTATGAATTATGAAAGAGCTGCAGCATCTGAAACTGACCACAATGAACATGTGACACAGAGACAGAACCACAGTGCTGCAGTTTCAGCTTCAGTTTGTCATGTTTTTAACTTAGCGGCCGACAGGCTGTAAGCTAATGTCGTCATGCGGCGTCTGTCGTCCGTTACAAAAATTTCAATCGTCTTCTTCTCCGAAACTACAATTCCGATTGACTTCAAACTTGGTATACAGCTTCTTTATGATGATGTCAACAAAAGTCAGTGAAATTATTTGGATCTGGATCTGATTCTGGATTTGGTGCCACTTTGAAAAATGTTCCCATTATAACAGATAGGAAGTGAATGGATGCAATAAATCAGTATCAATGATATCAAGTGTGAATTTGAATTTTCTACAGATCTGATTGAATATGAGCAAAACATGGACTATTTCTGTAATAGAATAAATACACAGAACTGGGGGAGAATAATGGATCTGGATACATTTCCCAAAGCTTTGAATTTGGCCGCTAAGATACAGGAGGCATTGGTCCTATTTTTATTTATTGTGATTGTCTCTCTCAACTCACCATAAAATTTTTATTAGAAAGTGTTTTTAATTTATTTTTATCAATTACTAGAAATTTCAGGTGAGCCCATTTGAATTCCAGCCGACCCCATGTGGGGTCCTGACCCCAAGGTTGAAAAAACACTGATATTAAGTATTTTTATATTTATTATTTATTTATTTATTAGGGATGTAACGATACACTCAACTCACTGTTCAATACAATTTCAGATACAGGGTTAAGGATATGACTTTCTCACTTTTTAACAGAAAAATAATAATATAATAATAATATAAGATAAGATAAGATAGATAAGATATTCCTTTATTGATCCCACAATGGGGAAATTCACAGTGTTAACAGCAGCATAGAAACATACACATTCACGTAAACAGTCATATAACTTTGACTAAAAGAAAAAAGTGTTTAAAAAGGAGAGTGCAAATATGCTTTGGTATGTAGTGCAATGGTTATACATATAGAAAAAATAATAATTAATGGATTGGATTTTATATAGCGCTTTTCTAGACACCCAAAGTGCTTTACATGAGCTTTGAGTGAGTTTGCAGACAAATGATGCCTGAAAACCATTCCTTTCATTATTTCTCAGACAAACCGTTTACCGGTGTTACTGATTAGCTGTTCTTACCTTTGCTGTTCAGACTGTCGGCCCAGTTCTCCGGCTGAAATGAGTCCAGGTCCTGCAGCAGCCACTGGAGTCCCAGAGTCCAAGAGCCTGAGAACATGTGTCCTGTTCCACCTGCTGACCAGCGTCCGTACACCACAGACTGCATGTCCATGTTAGCGTCACACGCAGCAGAGTGTCGCTTTTTCAGGTTGTTATAGAAGTCAACTTAACAAAGTACCGCCCCCTGGCATCTGTACGAAGTGTCTGTTGATCCGGTGTCCGTTCTTCTCCTTTTTTCTCTCCATTATTCTTTTCTTTCCTTTCTTCTCCTCTCTGTGGATAAACTGTCAGTTTGCTGACCCTCTAAAATGGCGCCAGGGGCGTGTCTGTGACGTCAGTGTCAGAGACCTGACGGCGACATAGACGTTAAATACGTAGTGACGTCTGAGGTCGAACAAGTGATATCAAAATTAGACCCCGCCCTCTGCTGTTCAAAAAGGGTATTGCATTCATTTTCACCTCAGCTGCTTTGAACGGTTTCACATTTGTGTATTTTTAACTAAGGATGTGTCCGCTACATTTGCACACCAGCGTCCAAACATTATTGTTTTTAAAACCCTTTTCTCCAGTTATTTAGACAATTTAAAGAACAGCATAAATTCTAAAGCAAATAAAATTTTTAAAAAAACTACGTCAAGTGTCTTGACATAGTCTATCTTATTTAATTTCTGTTTATACCTCAAGCATTTTTTATATATTTATTTTTACTTACATGTGTTTCTATATATTTGAAATGTCAAATATATTGTGAATTATGACATTTTCTATCCTTTCTTTATGTATACTATTATGTATATACTGTTCAATTGTTCATTGTTCTAAGTAAAAAAAAAAAAAAAAAAAAGACTAAGGATGCGTCCTTACATCACTACATCATACAGATGTGTGGAAACAATGAGCTGCTGATATCATATTATATAAAACCCATTTGAGGAGTTAAAGCTCACAAATGACATCTACTGTATGTCCAGGTCAAAGAGAACCATTATAATAGAAACTAATAATAAAGAGCCATCATTTATTTATTTTTATTTTATCTTTATTAAACCAGTAAGTCCCGTTGAGATTAGGAATCTCTTTTACCAGGTAGACCTGTCCAAAGTATGAGCCATACGAAGTCCAACCAACAGAAACACATGAAACACAATGAACAATAAAACACAATAATAATTATTAACCATAATGGACTCAAGAACAACAGTGACATTCCTCCTTCACTGCATTCTCCATGGTACTTTAAAAATCGTTAACAAAAATGAATGGATGTAGTTTTACACTTTCTTGAAGATTATTCCACGACCATGGTGCATGATGGGAAAATCACTGCTGCGTTCAGGTACAGTTGGAAAATAATGAAAACTGGACCAAACTGACCGCAGTGGGTTCTTGACTTTCAGCCCTTATAAAGACCATGATGAACCATAAACCTGCTGGAAAAAATACCATGCTATAGTTTTGTCATTGTACCACCCAGCGCTATTGTTTAGTGATTATGATTACATTCTATACAATTTTCAAACGTGGACCTCCAAAAAAATACAAACAAAATACATGAGCCGCTGGGCATCACAGACGTGTTATTTGGCCACATTTTGACACTGAGTCTGTTTACATTCACACCAACACTCCCATCATTATCTGATGTCTGGAGTTTTCTGATTATGTGAAATCATTTTAACACACCTAGATTTCTCCCCAGTACTCATATGTATTCACACATCTATACAGGTTCATCTGATTTATACTTTTTTTTTTTGTTTAAAAAAATAAAAATCTATATAAACAGACGTTACGCAGCAACACTGAGTCTAAGGAAAAGGTAAACAAACAAACCAGTGTTCAGAACTCAAACCTCCGCCAAGCACCTGAACGCTGTGCATGTGTGGATCGACTATTTCTGTTGAAATTCAACAGTTTCCAGGTTGTTCCATACAGGAGAAACAGATGCAGCTTTGTACCAGTCATGTGTCTGTCCAATTAGATTCAATTCACATCAATATTAGTTGAGTTCTAATTTTAAATGTGTGGGAAATGGGATTTTCAGTGTTCAGTGTAAATGTCCACAGAGTCCACATTCCACAGTGGATGTGGACAATTTAGTTCCACATACAAGATATTGTTCTAAGCTACAGGTGGATCAACCACTGGAGGAGAATCGGAGTCGTTTGGAATTTTTGATGAATTTTGGAAAATGTCTCAATGATGACAGATGGAAAACTGTAGATGTTGTGACCTTGCTGTGACCTTGAACTTTGTCCTACTGGGACCAAAATGGACTGGGTTGGTCCCAGGGCCTAGGCCTATCTGTGGGGAAGATCTGGGAAAGATGGGTGGAAGAGTTTTACACTAAAGTTGCTAAAAAAAACAAACACACAAAGTGATCACAATACCTCCTGGAGGAGGGAATGAAATGGATAGCAGCGACATGTGACCTATTCTGTAGTCTTATTAGCCCCTCCCACATTAGAACAGCTAACGCTGACACCGTAGGCGTTGCCGTGGTTTCAAGACAGGACCAGATGTTTTGAAAATGACAGGAAGTGTACGTCTGACATCATACCATACGTACATACTCTGAAAGAAATCAGATAAGGGGCTAAAACATGTAAACCAGGGTTTTTCCATTATTACATTTCTGAAGTGACTATAAACGCGTCACATCTGTTTATGACGATTATGGGATTACTGCCAGTTATTGGATTTCGATGGTCATGTAAACGGGCTCAGTATTCACCGGTATCGGGTACAAAATGAGTCTCAGTTGCCTTCTTATTTTCATTTCATTTTCAGGCGTTGAGTTGGTGTTTGTGCGTTGCTGCCATCCCAAATATGTCACAATTTCGTTTCCCTGGAAACAAACAGCACAAACAAAACCCATTTTTCCATAGCCATCATGTGTTCAGAATGAATAAGGATCAAAACTCACCAACACAAATAATGGCTACTACCTGCACGGCTGACTGCTGGTGCTTTTTGTCGGTCTAATCCTACACCCTGTTGTTCTGTCGGAGTTTCCGGCGCCTGCTGGGACCCACTAAACTCTGCTATTTGTGAAATGATGTTTTCAAATTGCACCTAGTGATTTCCATGGCCGCATGCATCATATTGTATCATTCCCTGACAGAGCTGAATATAAAATATAGTTTTATCTTTGTTTTGTACACATCTTCCAGTTCTGACACCTTATAGGTCTATTCACAGTCATTACTGCTATGAGAAAAATCATGGTATTATTAGCATGTTTGGCATTGGTGTCCATTATGTCTATATTATTTTTACTCTAAGATTATTCTTTTCAATCTTAAATGAGTAAATAGATCTTCAGTGTGTGACCAGATTCAAGAATTGGAGAAAACAGTAATACATTACATTAAGACAAGTATTGGTTAGGTTATTGTTGTGCAATAAATGGATGAAAATGAAGCAGGTCATCCGAAGAAGATGATAAAACAAAGATATGGACTCAAGAATCTGAAATAAATCTGAAGAAAATCAACCACAGGGTACTGAAGCGCACTACCCCCATGCTATGTCACTCCCTCCAGGAAATAGACTGGACCGTAGTTCCTTAGAATGATGGGTTTTTTCCACTTCTTAACAGAATATCTGCAAACTCCACCATCAAACTGTCACAACAGTTACAGTTATCAATGCGACATGACGGCAAATAGTGCATCCAATGGAACATAAATACACACATAGATACAGCACTGCAAAAAAATCTAAATCTGACCAAGATCATTTTTACTTGTTCCATTGGCTGATTTTTTTGCTTGAATTAAGCAGAAAAATCTTGAATTAAGCAAAAAAAAAATCTCGAATCAAGCAAAAAAAAATCTTGAATGAAGCAAAAACAAAATGAAATCTTTAATTATGAAAAAAAAGGTGAATTAAACAAAAAATGTTAAAGTAAAAAAAAAATCTGCCAATGGAACAAATGAAAATTATCGTGTTGAGATTAGTGTAAATCAGATTTTCCAGATCTATTGTCTATAAATCAGTTCTTATCTCAGTGTAAAGTTCCTCTTTAGGTGATTGTCTGATTTTAAGTGTGATGAGATATTTGGACTAGAAATGAGAAAACTACACTTGGTAAGATTCAGATTTTTTGCAGTGTATGTGGGGTGGGGGTAGTAGGAGTGTTTTGATGTGTTTGTGTTTTTGTCTGTTCTAAATCCTCCTGAGACCCAGGAAAGTGAAAATTTTAGCCTTTTTACATTAAACCATTGTCTTGATTGGAAACTGCATAGTGCGACAGCTTTTTGAGATTTTTAAACATTATTCTTATTTAATTGTTTTTAATTTTTTAATGGAATGTCCTTTGCAACATTTGCAGCATTTTTTTTTAAACTGTCAAACTTTTGTCCCCTACAGAGGACAAAAATGCATTGCTGGGTGTCAGGAGCATAAAACAATGAAAACAACAATAATATATTTATGAAAAGAAAAATCATACATTCTTCACATATTCATAATAATCTGAAGTGATAATCTAATCAATAATAAACACATACACTGCAAAAATCTAAATCTGACCAAGTGTACTGACCAAGTTTTATTCATCACACTTAAAATCAGACAGAATCACCTAAAGAGGAACTTTTCACTGAGATAGAAGAACTGATTTATAGACAATAGATCTGGAAAAGCTTACACTAATCTGAAGAAGATAATTTTCACTTGCTCCATTGGCAGATTTTTTTTTGCTTGAATTAAGCAAAAAAAAGTTGAACTAAGCAAAAAAAAAAAATACATAAATAAATAAAATCTAAATATATATATATATATATATATATATATATATATATATATATATATATATATATATCTTGAATTAAGCGAAAAAAAATCTTGAATTTAGCAAAAAAATCTTGAATTAAGCAAAAAAAAAATCCTGAAGCAAAAAAAAATCCTGAATTAAGCAAAAAAAAAAAATCTTGAATTAAGCAAAAAAAATCTTGAATTAAGCAAAATAATAAATAAATAAAATCTTGAATTAAGCAAAAAAATCTTGAATTAAGTAAAAAATCTGCCAATGGAACAAGTGAAACTGATCTTGTTCAGATTAGTGTAAATCAGATTTTCCAGATCTATTGTCTATAAATCAGTTCTTCTGTCTCAGTGTAAAGTTCCTCTTCAGGTGATTCTGTCTGATTTTAAGTGTGATGAGATATTTGGACTAGAAATGAGACAAATACACTTGGTCAGATTTAGATCTTTTTCCAGTGTAGATATAATCCTGGGTGAACGGGGCACAGTGTAAAGTGTGTGTGGGGGGGGGGGTCCACTGCTCCACCTTTGCATATAGTAAATATGGAAATGTAAACGAGAAGCCATACATCATTGTTCTATGCTGTAGTCCTCCCCACAGATTTAACGGTTAAATCAACCCCATAACAAACAGTGGTCAGCAGTAGGTTTAACCAGCGGTGTGTATTTGGGTCTGATGTGAACACCGAAGGGAACAGCGTCCATAAACAGGCCGCTTTAAAAACACCTGTGAATACATGATGGAGCCCATATGGACCACTAGGCATAGAACCCATGTTAAAGGAGCGCACAAACAGCTTCAGCCATTAACTTCATTTATCAGCCACTGGTTTAAACAAGAGGAATGAGTGACAAATGGGTGTGGAGTGGAACAGCCACACCAGCGCTGAACACACAACTGTCATCTGGATGCAAATTACAGCACATGCTCATACAGAATGGAATGTTAACCCATAAGGACCTAATGTGACGTCTGTGGCAGTTTCCAGATGTATTTTTCTCTATATGGATGATCCTGTGACACTGGGTTTATTTTAGTATCTGTCACTGTTCCATCTGTTTAGACCCAATAATCAAAGGTAAATGTAGACAGATTTAACCCCAGGATGGACCTAATGATGACCTCAGAGAAACGCACAACATTATCCCTTTGCTCTGATCCATCCCATAATTAATGAATTTATAATCAAATATTGGGTCCAAAAATAGGACCCAAATATGGACATTACATCTCCTTAGGTGTCAGTGCATTAGATGTGTAAACGTGTGTAAATGGTCTAATATAGATTCTAAATACAGACATCAGTCACTTTTCCATTCACCCTCAAATTGTGCGAATATAACTTGCGCATAAAAATTTATATAATGGAAAAATGATAATTTGGCCAAAACTCTCGTTTTTCGATTAAAAGTTTTTGCGCTGGCAAGAGGTGGTTTTTCGGGCATAGCGCAAATGGTATATCACGCAAAATTGTGATAAAAAGACCTGTTTCCGACACTAGAGTCAAATGAATAAAAAAAAAAAAAAAAAAAAAAACAGATGTTGACGGACGTCACAACAAGGGAAGAAGAAGAGTTTTAAAAGACACATGTCGCAGTATGTGTGGACACACCAGGAAACAAATCATTTTCAATTTAGTAGGAGATAGAGGGGGAATATATAACAATAATGAAAACATCTGTAAATAAACACCATATTCACATTCGTCTCCATGTTTATGGAATGACTTCTCGTGTCGTCTCATGATTAACAAATCATCGCATTTATGATTTAATAGAAAAACCGACATTATGCACTTCTGTTATTTCGACATTTAGTAAATATCAGCAAAGTTTTGCGCAGATGTCCAATGGAAAAGCAAGTAGTGTGTTCAGTGTGTGGATCCTAGTGGTTTTTCTAATCCACACTGGGTTTGGCATCTGTCTCAGTCTCATTCCAGGTTTGGTGTGGAACCCCTTGTGTCCATGGGGTTACATACAGAACCTGAACATTTGAACACAAATAAATCATGAATGATTTTTCAATGGCGGTCATTTTTATTAAACACTGTCTTGAATACTTAGTTTAATTCCCAAAACGCACCTGTGAGAGAATAAAGAGATATTCCAAAAATCTGATGACCATGAAAAGATGAAGAAATGTATTTTACACCAATTATTGACATGGATTGATAGAATTAATGGATAAACGGGTATTAAACAGTTTAGATCAGTAGATGGTTTTGGTTTTTGAGGGTTAACACAATAAATACAGGGTTCTGGATGTTATGAAATCATGAATTCTCATTTTTCCAGGATTTTGCTCATTTTCTCTTCACTTTAGAAGGATCTGTTCACTTTTCTGCCATATTTCAAGTTTTTTTTTGTTCATTTTTCCTCATTTTACGTATTTTTGTTTCAATTAATTCTCATTTTATCACATTTTTATATATTTATCCTATGAATAACTGAGGTAAAACTGTATTTTACACCAATTATTGACATGTATTGATAGTTTTAGTGGATCAGCAGGTATGAACCAGTTTAGATCAGTAGATTATTTTGGTAGATGGTGGATGTTTGGGTCTTTAAGGGTTAAAATCACAGCTGTATGTGAGCCGTCGGTGCTGTGAGTACATTAGTGTTCTGAGTCGGAGCAGGAAACTGTATTTAAATGAGCTGTGTGTTGGTGGAGGCGTGGATGGGAGCTTTGGAGCCACTGGTCCACCGAGCAGCTGTTTAGCATTCAGCGGTCTGATCCCGATCCTGTTCGTCCAGGACCCAACGCTGCAGGGCCGGTCTGCGTCTTGGGTGACCCGGGTCTTTGATGATCTCCTCGGCCTCGCAGATGACGCCTGCTCCAAAATACCCAGGGTGAGGGAAGCTGACGCTCAGCAACGTGATGGACCATCTGCGGCTTTGTGGCTGATGGCGATGCGAGTCCCAAACCACCCAGTGAGCTGTTCTCTGATGATCTGAGGATGGGGAACGGGCTCTGCTGCAACCTCCTCACATGCCTCCGATACAAGAAGCCCAGGAAACAGAAAAAAGAAAAAAATTCAGCTCTGCACAAGTACAGCTGAGTAGAAGCACAAGCAGTGGCAGCAGATAGCACAATAGGGCCACAGAAGAAATATAATAATAATAATAAAAACATTTTAAAAAATAAAAATAAATACATGAAAATAAAAACACTTGTCACCATGAGAATAAAGTCATAAAATATTAAGAAAAACCTGTAATTTTATGAGAATAAAGTTGAATGCAAAAAGTCACAATTTTACGAGAATGAAGTCTTAATATTATGAGAATAATGTCATCATATTTGGAGAATAAAGCCATATTATGACAATAATGTGATAATTTAACCCTGTAAAGCCTGAACCATTAAATCATTGACAGAAAATTCCAGTTCTTTGAAACTGGAGCCTTTATTGGTCCTGAACAAACAATAAAACTTTTTTTTTTTTCAAATATCAATTTCCATGTATGAATTTCAGTTTTGGATCATATTTGATCCATCAGGTCTCAATGCTGAAATACTATTATTTTGGTACAAACAAAAACATAACATTACAGCGCCCGGGAAGGGACATGCAAAAAATAAAAATTATTGTGTTATAACATAAAAGGATTGCATTATAATGCAAAAGTAATTTATTATAACGCAATAGTTGTTGCGTTATAACATAATCATATGCTCTCTCTTGCTTGAGGTCCATACTTAATACGTTGGGCTCCAGTTCAGGTCCGACCACGTTGGGTCTGACATGCCCCCCTGCCCTGTGTGGTATGACCGTAACTCTTTCATTATTTATCCGATGGGGAAAATTCCAACAGTTTCTGAATGAAATTCCTATTTGCCCAGCTTCATGGTTGTGGGCAGCTTCATGGATACAGGTGGATGTGCGCCAAGTGTGAATGGCCTATGCATGAGAAAGAAGGATGTATTAAAATCCTTGTTACTCCTGAGCCTAAAATGCTCCACCTGGACTTGTTTTCTTATTTTGACCATAAAAAGGTCAGAAAATATGTTTGAGTCGGTTTGCCCATTTTTTCAGAACACTTCGAACGTTCAATACAGCAGTCATTTATAATTCGCTGCTTGTTTTAATACTGTAAAAACACAAAAACTATTGCGTTATAATGCAATACTTTTGCGTTATAATGCAATTTTTTTTTTCTCCATGTCCCTTCCCGGGCTCCGTATAATAGAACACAAACATGTCTAACAAATAGTTAATTCCTTTCCTAAATGGTCCCAGTTCTTCCCCTTCCTCATTAATGACAGTCTTGTAGTGTCACTGCAGAGGCCTCTGGTGAATGAACTCCTCCCCCTGGTGGATTATCTGTGTACTGCATGTATCTAATTGTATACATCAGGTTTTTCAAGAAAAAAATATCACACTGATCATGTAGAGGGCTTCAAAACCCATGCATCAAATATGATACATTTGGTGTTAAAGGGTTAGATACAAAAATGAACTTTGCCAAAGACATTTTGAAAATATCGAAGATTTCAGGCATTTCTTTCACCCCTTGTCCAACTTCTGGCTGTAATTGTAATCGTTTTGTTGTCCATCCATCTGTCTAAAACAAATCTAGATCCTTTTTTTTCCCCAATTCCTGCCTGAATGGGTTCAGAATGCGTTGCCTGGGGGGCTCACCTGGGTCGAGGGGTTTCTGCGGCGGCCCCAGGCCATGTGCTGATGTCATTTCCATACTCCACACATTTACTCGTCTTCTCCACTAGAACAATCTGCAAAGACACAAACACCTAAAACAAAAATAACTGATGAAATTCACGGCGTGGCGCTTGATTCCAGAAATTAAAAGCCAAACAATCCTTACAGAGCGAGGATTTAAACCAGGAAATAAACATCAGCTGAATGTCAAACCAGCCTCCATGCAGGGCTTTGATTTCCTATTAGATTTTAACCTTTAATTATGTTTAAACTTAACCTTTCAATCTCTAATTCATCAAAATAACTTAATACCACCGT
Source organism: Sphaeramia orbicularis (assembly GCF_902148855.1). Lineage (NCBI taxonomy): Eukaryota > Metazoa > Chordata > Actinopteri > Kurtiformes > Apogonidae > Sphaeramia > Sphaeramia orbicularis. The sequence goes on from NW_021941692.1 coordinate 29,725, forward strand.
CCTCTTATTGCACTGAGGTAAACACGAAGCCTACTGGGATTAATTCACCAACCAGTGCAGACTATGAGACCAGCCGTCCACATTAAATGCATATTTTTTCTCAGTCCGTGTGCTTTATGAGATTTTTTTTTTTTTTTTTTTTAAGCTTAAGGGACACGAGACAAAGTCAGAGTGATGCTGTGAATGTTGGCAGGATGTAAATACTGAATCTGGGTTGGATTCTGAGCCGTGGTGCTGGAATATGAACTGAAATGGAATCATTAGCATCTGTAAATTACCATTTCCAACCAGATAAGACGCTCCTCTGCACTAGAACTGATTTTAATCATCAAATGACGCCTTTGTGTCAGTTTGTATGCACACCCTGCTACTCACAGGTACACAAGCACAATTTGATGACAATAACCTGCAGCAGCGACGTTAATGTCATGCTTTGGCTTTTGCATTCGAGCAAACTGGACTATTATGTGTGAGTAAACAAATAATAATGCAGCCATTGTGTGTTTTAATGAACATAACCCCCCAAAAACCTGCAGGAAATACACAGGGGACAGTCAACCAGGAAACTAGTAAACCAGTTAACCCCTCTGAGGGTCTGTCAGGAGTCAGTCAGTGTTTTAGATTCTGTCATTAACTGTCAGAAAAAAAAAAAAAAAAGATGTAAAATTAATCTGATGAGAACTGTATGTGGACATATACATATACATCCACATACACAGTACATATACACATATATACAGGGTGGGGAAGCAAAATGTACAATATTTGAGGCAGGGATTGAAAGACAGTGTATGACCAATTAGTTTATTGAAAGTCATGAGAATTTATTTGCCACAAGAAAATGTCCATAATAGAAATGTTTTTTATTCTATGTGTCCTCCTTCTTCCTCAATAACTGCCTTCACACGCTTCCTGAAACTTGTGCAAGTGTTCCTCAAATATTGGGGTGACAACTTCTCCCATTCTTCTTTAATAGTATCTTCCAGACTTTCTGGTAATAGTTTTGCTCATAGTCATTCTCTTCTTTCCATTATAAACAGTTTTATGGACACTCCAACTATTTTGGAAATCTCCTTTGGTGTGACGAGTGCATTCAGCAAATCACACACTCTTTGACGTTTGCTTTCCTGATTACTCATATGGGCAAAAGTTTCCGAAAAGGTATGGATAATAGTGTTAGGTATGATTATGACATCAATATATGTTTGGTTTCAAAATAACTGACGTAGTGCCTGCTGAGAAAAAACAACTAAATGTTCATTGTACATTTTGCTTCCCCACCCTGTATATATATACATATACACATACATACACATATGTACACATATACACATACAGATATAAATTCATATTCTGCCTTTCTGGGATGAAAATGGGAACATCTGTTGTGGGATTAAAGAGTCAGTTGGTGGAAACTAGTCCTCTGACATTATTCTTCCGTTTGGTTTGTGCTATATGTGTCACACTAGGAGCACAGTGGAATTACTGCCAGTGTCAGTCTGTCCGGCCCAGACTATTTTCTGGAAGTCAGAAGTTTGTCACTATCTTCTCATCAGAAAAAAGAAATTGGAGACCCCAAACTGGAGTGGGAGGTAAACACAGACAGACTGACATAATACCAGTAAACCATCTGTAACACTGAGTCTGTTTACATGACCAGAACAATCCCATAACTGTCAGTAATCCGATAACTGCTGTAATCAGATGCAACGTGTTTACATTCACTTCATAAATGCAGTAATAAAAACCCTGGTTTACATGTTTCAGTCCATTGTTTGATTTTGTTCAGAGGACGTATGCATGTTATGACGTCAGACGAACACTTCCTGTCATTTTCAAAACATCCGGTCTTGTCTTGTTAGTTATTTAATAAATCTTCTAACATTTGATGAAATTTTAGATAAGAGATTATTTATTTATTTATTTATTTATTTATTTGGTTTGTTTTTGTATATGAATTGTTGAAAATGTATTCTGTGCATGTACTGATTTTATGATTGCATTTTATTTTATATCTGTATTCTTATGTGTTGTGTGTTTGTGTTATATGTTAAATGTCTGACAGTATTGTAAATTGATATTTAAATAAAGTTTATTTAAAAAAAAAAAAAAAAACAACATGTTTTTCACATAGTGCAGGGGTGTCAAACTCATTTTAGTTCAGGGGCCACATTAAACCCAAACTGATCTGAAGTGGGCTGGACCAGTAAAACAATAGCATAATAACCTGTAAATAATGACCACTCCAAGTTCTTCCTTTTGTTTTAGTCAGCAATCAAAATTAAATTATAAAAATATGTACATTTGCAAACTATCCAAACAAAAATGGTGTGAATAACCTGAAAAAAACTGAAATTTCTTGAGAAAAATAAGTGCAATTTTAACAATATTCCACCTCAACTTACCATTTATATGTGTATAGTACAGACTGGATCTACAAACACACAAAATATTTAATAACAGGAAGAATAATGTTAAAATTTCACGTTCAAAATTTCAGGTTTTTCACATTTTGTTGTTAAAGGATAGTTTGTAAATGTTAATTTTTCATCATTTAATGTAAGTTTTTACACTAAAACAAAGAGAATAATCTGGAGTTGCCATTACTTATTTATAGATGTCATGTGATATTATGTTTTTCACATTAAACTCAGAAAATTTGGAGTCATTATTTATAGGTTATTATGCTATTATTATTTTAGTTGAGATCACATTGGTCTGTATGTGGAACCTGAACTAAAACTACTTTGACATCCTCGATTGTTCATATCTTCAGTGTAATTTTTGCACTGTGTAAATTCATCCCGTGGGCCGGATTGGACCCTTTGGCGGGCCAGTTTTGGCCCCCGGGCTGCATGTTTGACACCTGTGCACTAGTGCAAAAGCAAAGGAAAAAGCAGAGAACAGGAGGAGAGAAATGTCCAGACACATTCAGATGTTGTCTAGACTTCCAGACTATTAAAAGGTGACAGTTACGGTGTGATATTAATTGAACTATCTGTAAGGCGTCTGTCTGTTTGTGTCGTGAGCCACTTAATGAAGAATAGGCATCTGTTGTGTTTTTATAAATGATGGCTGACATGAAGGCAGCCGACCTGTTCCATCACATCAAAACAAATACGAATGTGCCGTCTGAACGTGGATGTAAAAGCACATTACAGATGAAAATCAACAGGTAACACAGACAGCAGTGGGTCCAGATGTGGGTTTTTTACTAAACTGACTGTAGATTTCATTACTTTGAAGTCATTTTGTGCTTGAGAACTCTTTACACATCATAATTTGTTGATGTTCTGTTTGATGCAGCAGGTGCCACAGCTGGCATTCATCATGTTTACGTGGGTCATTTACACGGTTTTCTCAAGTTACAAGCGTCTGCTGAACTGATGTAGCATGTTTGTACAGGCCTGTCATCCTAAAAAAACTCCACTGTAAAAAATAATCTGTAATTTAACAGAATTTTCACGGTTTATTTTACAGATTTTTCCTGTATTTTAAGATACAGGACAATATCAATGAAATGACAAAAAATTACATGTCCAAAGCAAACTAACACGAAAAAACTTTAACTGTGAATAACCAAAAAATTTCAATGAAAAAAAAAAAGAATTTTTCTCTTTTCACAGAAAAATAGTTAAAACACATTTGCAAATGTATCGTAATTTCACAAATATTTCTTTTCTATTTATGAGATTAAACTGTTAATTTAAAGTTTAATACTGTAAAAAAAAAAAACAACCAAAAACGAGATAAATTTACTGACAATTAACCGTTAAAGAAGTATTTGTTCTGTCAGTTTAACCAGACTTGTTTGTTAATTGACAATATCTTGTGTAATTGCGGGAGGTTTCACGACAAAACTGTTGAATAAATGTATTTTGTGAATGTATAACATGTATAAGCACTGATAAACTGTCCAAATACAGTTTTTAATCAGTGGAGTGGACAACTGAGTCTCACTGAAAATGATATATTTATATATTTATAGGTAATTTGATTGTTTTAATACATGAAAATATTCTTTATTAAACATTAAAAAGTCAAAAAATATGTAAAATCTCATGTAAAGTTAGGGCAAAAAACTGTATTTTAATTATGGAAAATTACCATATTTTTATGAGATGGTTATTTTCTGTTATTTTACAGTATTTTTTTCAGCACCCCTGCTGCCGGAATAATACTGTTTTTTTACTTTTTTTTTTTTTTTTTTTTAACAGCGTAGTAGAGAAAGTTCAGATCCAAATGTGGATGTGTTCGTATTAATCAGAAGAATGTTATTAGTTTATGAACAAAATAAATGCATTTGAATCTTAAAATTGTGCAAATTGGAATTAGCCTTGTCTACACGGACACAAAAACTATCTATTAATTTAACCCATAAAAACCCAAATATACACTTGTGACCAAAAACATCTACTGATCTAAACTGTTTAATAACTTTAGAGCCATTAATCCTCAATCCATGTCAATAATTGATGAAAAATACAGTTTAACCTCAATTATTCATAGGATAAAATGTCCAAAAACGTGATAAAATGAGAATAAAATAGCAAAATACTTAGTATAAGGAAAATGAACCAAAAACCTTGAAATGGCAGAAAAGTCAACAAATGCCTCTAAAGTGAAGAGAAAATGAGCAAAATACCTGGAAAATTAGGAGAATTCATCATTTCATAACATCCAGAACCCTTTATTATTTTGTTAACCCTCAAAAACCAAAACCATCTACTGATCTAAACTGTTTAATACCTGCTGATCCACTAAAACTATCAATACATGTCAATAATTGGTGTAAAATACAGTTCTTCATCTTTTCTCTTTACTACAGGAATCATCGGTACCTGTTTCTTTTGCGTTTGCAGAAGTCGGACGGCTCTCAGCGCGGCTCACATTCAGACGGTTCAGGTCAGTTTACTCACTCTGAAACCTTCCCAAACAAAAAAGGCCCATTGAACGCACGCTTAAAGCGAAAGGCTGCAGAGTTTCACAAGTTAAAAACTGAAAAACACCGCGTCTGAAGTGGAGGTCAGACTTTTCTGGAGCGTTTTCTCGGGAGCAACAATGTATAAGAAAAAGGACAAAGACTGTAGCTCAGGTGGAAACCAAACGGGTCGACATTTAGACCTGAAAGTCAACTGGAAATAAAAGAATAACAGGAAGGAAGACATGGAGGATTAAGATCAGACTTCTTTACAAACAGGTAGAAGTCTGATGTTCTTATTGGACCTTCAGCACAAAGAAGTCTACTGTATGTGAACAGAACCTTTACTAAATAACTGCATGTGTAACTAATGCTTTGTGTTTCCACTACAGAAACAAAACCTACGGTAAGACTGGGGGGGGGGGGGGGGGGGGGCACTAGGTTTAACACACTTGTCCAGTCCAACTGTCTACTAAACTGAGTGTTTCTTCAAGAGCCTCCATGGTTGAAAAGCAGCGAAAAAACACTTGCAAACAAGATATGAGTGAATATCTACAGCAGGGCTCTCAATCTTATGTTCTTTCAGGTTCCACATTCAATCTGATCTGATCTGCAGCGGGTCGAACCAGGAAAATAACAGAATGACTGATAAATAATGACAACTGCAATTTTTGTCTTTGTTTTAGTGCAAAAAAAACAAACAAAACGAAACATTAAATTATGAAAATACTGACTTTTAAAACTATCCGAATAAAAAAAAGATGTAAATAACCTAAAAAAAAAAGATATTTATTAAGAAAAATAAATGCAATTTTAACAATTTCTGCCTCAACTTATCATTTCTGCATGCACTGTAAAAAAAAAAAAAAGAAGTAAAAAAAAAAGGTACTATTCCGGCAGCAGGGGCACCAAAATAATACTGGAAAATAACGGAAAATAACCATCTCATAAAAATACAGTAATTTTCCATGATTAAAATACAGTTTTTGCCCCAACTTTACATGAGATTTTCCTTTTTTTTTTTTTTTTTTTTTAATGTTTAATAAAGAATTCATTCATTCATTCATTTAATAAAGAATATTTACATGTATTAAAACAATTAAATTACATATATATATAATAATATATATATATATTATAACTTTCAATGAGACTCAGTTGTCCAATCCACTGATAAAAACTGTATTTGGACAGTTTATCAGTGCTTATACATGTTATACATTCACAAAATATATTTATTCAACATTTTTGTTGTGAAACCTCCTGTAATTACACAAGATATTTGTCAATTAACAAACAAGTCTGGTTAAACTGACAGAACAAATACTTCTTTAACGGTTAATTGTCAGTAAATTTATCTCGTTTTTGTTTTTTTGTTTTTTTACAGTATTAAACTTTAAATTAACAGTTTAATCTCATAAACAGAAAAGAAATATTTGCAAAATTATGATACATTTGCAAATGTGTTTTAGCTGTATTTTTCTGTGAAAAAAGAAAACATTTCTTTAAAAAAAAAAAAGAAATTTTATGGTTATTCAGTTACAGTTTTTTCATGTTATTTTCAATTTGACATGTAAAATCCCAGTCTGTTTTTGTCATTTCATTGATATTTTCCTGTATCTTAAAAATACAGGAAAAATCTGTCAAATAAACTGTGAAAATTCTGTTAAATTACAGATTTTTTTTACAGTGTACATTTAGCATTACATAACACGCCCCCACACCCCAGAAATTTTTCGGGCATAGTGGGGTCACCATTAGACTCATGATGCCGCTAGTGGGGCGTGGTTGAAAAACGGTTGAGAAAGCCTGGGTTAAGTCCAAACTGACAGAGGAAGGAAGTGTCACCAAACAGAAGTGACCTCCCATCATTTAAATTTCCTCCTACTTTTGTGGACGGAACAGAGAACAAAGAGCGCAGTGATCCGGAGGTTTTTAGCCAAATGACAGTCGAACACACTCAGGCTCTTTCCTCCTCAGAGACCATCTATGAACCCAGACTTTCAGCCTCTTGTCTTCAAATGTGAACACAGACATTTTTCTTCCTCAGCAATATAATAGAGCATATGAATCGTGCCAAACCGATGCTCGTGGGATAAGATCGATCTATTTTTCTGAGAACTTCATTTTCAAAGTTATTGACACATAACGTAACGATCCGGCCCGTTCGCTCGACACGACTGCACTTTTCACATAGTTCTGTCCCTGCAAATTAACACCAGCCAAGCATAACTTTCACCCTCAAAGGCACCGAACGCCCTTCACAATTATGAGTCTTCTTTTCAGAGCCAGTATTTCCAGGACGGGGAGCGAAATGCCGATTGGTTTCTAGGAGTTTAACCACACGGATCACAGATACAGAGGTAGAGGCTGAACTAGGAAATTAAATTAAAGTATTTTGTGCAGAGACTGGGCTGCAACTGTTAGTCTTCACAGATAACACTGGTCAACAACAAATTTATTAAGTTTTTTTTCTTAGCTGATTTAGGATAATTTGGTGTGCTGAATCCAAAAATCACATTAATTTTGCTCAACCAGGTCAACTTTCTGAACTATGCGACATATTGGCTTTTTAAAGGTCCCGTATTATGCTATTTTTCAGTCATGTCATATAGGTCTCAGAAGCCCAAAAACATAGTATTTAAGTTTGTTCGCCCCAAAATCATCCTTTTTTCGGAGTTTCACAGCGGTCGAAAAAGTCACTCTCACCAGCCCTCCTCAGAACAGGCTGTTTCTGGGCCTGCTTCCGGGTATGCAAATGAACGCATCTGTCCACGCCCACTCCCCCTCCCCTCTCTGGGAGAGGACGCGGCTTCCGCTAGCGGTACTACGCGCTAATGTTGACTGTGAAGCCATGGCTCTCTCGTCTACAATACACATGTCTCAGACAGAACGTCTTTCCAAACACTGGCTTTCTTTGCCTTGAGGCGTGATTGTGCCCCGACGAAAAACGGCGGTGTTGTGTCGGGTTTGTGGACCTGACACGGAAAGACGCCTGCCGCCACTAATGCAGGCAGCTGCTAACAAGCTTGATGCTAACTACTGATGCCAACCACAAAAGGCCCGTGTTCAAAGTAGTTCTGTTGAATGTCTCTGGATATTCAGCTCTTGCATGTTAACGGGGACGCAAACGTTAGCAGCAGTAACCGAGCTATGTTAACTGCCATGCTAACGTTAGACGTACACATCAACAACCACCAGCTTATCCGTAATGTAGGGTTATGCAGTAAAGATACAAAAAAAATGATCAGAACTTCCATCTCCCACACTTGTACTTGGGTCACGAAGCGTTGGTACTGCGTCCTTGGTTCGGAGTCTTTGTGCTAAGCCGGAGCTGTATGGGCCCATGTTCGAAAAACACTCGTCCGTGAAATGCCGGGCACACACATACAAGCGTTTGGGAATGTTGTTTGGTCCATGACCATCACAGACAGAATCCAGCCACTTTTTACGGAGAGGCTCGGAAATGGGGAGCAAAAATAAACTATGGTGTTGGTGTGTGCAGCCAACAACACCACAACTGGCGTGTCTTGCCTTCGCCATGTTTGTGTCCAAGAGGTACTTTGCCAGGGCGGGGCTCGCTTTGCCAGGGTGGGGGCACAGTCAGGGGGAGGAGTTAAATCCGCTTATGTCGTCATAAGCGGACCCAACTCAAACTCGGCCGTTTGAGCAGGCATTTTCACAAAATGTGGTGTAGCAAGGCAGGGAGGAAACAGACAGTTTTCAAATTCGAACCTCATAATGAGGCTACTGCAACACACACTACTAAGAAAACTGTCACAAAGTGAGATTTGCATAATACGGGACCTTTAACATTTTTGCTTACATTTATGGGCATTTTCACATCATAGGATACAAAATTCTTTCATATTTCTTGCAATAAACGAGTTCTGAAGATTTTACTTTTGCCAATTTATGATTAATGGTTTTTTTAATATTACAGGTGAATGAAATGGCTTCGACTAGAAGATCTTGCAAAAATAAGCCTGATGTATTCTGCTCCATCTGCGGTGAATACACCATTGTACCTAACAGGAATCCTGTTAGAAAATAATTTTTTTTCTCTTAAAACCTATTTTGGGTGAGAACGATATAAAAAAATCAACCGATAAAGTCACAAAAATGTAATCAATTTTGTGAGAAGATCAAATTTTTCAAAATCAAATTAGCAAAAAACACCTGACCTGATTGAGAAAAACAGATGTCATTTTTGGATTTAGCGGTGCAAAATGGTCCGAATTCAGTTGAAAAAGCCTAGACAACTTGCAGAAAACATTTTTTTGTAACCCAGTGTAATCTCTGAATAGTTTAATCTGTAAAATGATCGAAAATGGAAAATTTAAGCGGTCAAATAATTCATATAACATTCAGAATACAATTAAAATCTGATCTGTATCTGTTCCAGATCAGGAACAACATGTTAAATCAGTGGTTCTGTCATGTTCTGTTTTCCCCCCTTTGGAGGACCAGAAACCTCCCATTTGTGGTTTAGACAAATATGACCCCTTTAAAGGGAATAGTTCCATATTTATCGTCGCCACCTGCTGGTCAGTTTGGTTTATCGTTTAAACTGGTCTTCTGTGTTTTGTGATATTCTGGATTATTCAGGTTCGGACACACCAACTTTATATTAACAAATTTCAGAAGTTTATCAGTTTGGCTCTTGTCTTGTCGTAGAGGGGTCAGAGTGGGTCCTTTAGCCGGACCGGATCAGAACCACTGAGCGAAAACATCAGTAATAGTACAGTTTGTGCAGCTCCAGATCCTCCTTTTGTCTTTTTGGGTCAAAAATGTCTTTTGACGTCGTAATAGTTGCCGACCCCTGACTTAGACTTTTAGTGGACGTGGAATGCCTTTTCTTGTTGCGTTTGTTTCTGCTGTAATATCTGCTCCTACAACCTTTGAAAGCCTCAATGAATAATACTTCATGTTCTATTCTACAGCTCCAACTCAGACCTGCTGCAGCTTTTTCTGCAATACTCTGAAGAATGGATGTACTTTATGAAATGAAGTCAGAAGGAATGAAATATTCAAACATGTTGCGTTCCCATAGTCCAAGCCAACACAAGACAAAGTAGATTTTCATGTTGCTTTGTTTCTTCATCCTGGGCCATCTACGTCTCATTTCAGTTCTATATTACCAGCATCATCCAAGGCATTCTGGGACAGTTTGTTGGAAAATCACTCATTAAGCCTCTTTTTGTTTTCAGAAAGTAATGTTTTACGAAGTTAAAGACCTGGATGGATGCCCAGATGTTCACGGTGTCCAGACGATAAATCCTGATGCCATCTATAAATTTACTTTGTTAAATTAAATGTCTGCAGAAGTATCGAAAGCGCTGTCATAACAGTTATTATAGGTACCCGTTGGGACTGTGGATCGGTACCTGTTAAACTGTCTGGGTTTTAAATATCCTGCTGAGTCCACTGTTTGGATGATTTAACAGAATCAGCGCCGAATAAAGTCTCAAATAAAAATTCTGGCAATTATGACTTCAATGATTAAACCAAATGAAAGAAACCTATTTAAGTTTTTGCTCAGATGTGATCAAGGAAAAATAACCCGGAGTGGTAAAATATCAGTGATTTGTTCAATACAGCAGAAATGAAATTAAATGAAGGAAATGACAATATTTTGAGTATTTTAACCCATAACTAAACCCATCGGCCATATTTGTTCAGTTCAAAACCTCAATTTTCTACTTTTACACTCAGTCGCAGTGGTTTAATTAGGGACCGAGCCGAAAGGTAAGCCCTCTCATTATTATATTCTTCATGTAAGACGAGTATGAACACAAGAAACTCAGTCTTAATACTCAGTTTCTACAGTAATATATGTTTCTACAACTGTAAAAAAACAAAAAAACTCGTAAAGAACGGTAATATTCCCAGCAGCAGGGGTACCGAAAAAATACTGTTAAATAACAGAAAATAACCATCTCATAAAAATATGGTAATTTTCTATAATTAAAATACAGTTTTTTGCCCTAACTTTACATGAGATTTTGCATATTTTTTTTACTTTTAATGTTTAATAAAGAATATTTCATGTATTAAAACAATCAAATTACCTACATATATGGGTGTGTATATATATATATATGTAGATAGATAGATAGATAGATAGATAGATAGATAGATAGATAGATAGATAGATAGATAGATAGATAGATAGATAGATAGATAGATAGAATTGTCAGTGAGACTCATAGAATTGTCAGTGAGACTCAGTTGTCCAATCCACTGATAAAAACTGTATTTGGACAGTTTATCAGTGCTTATACATGTTATACATTCACAAAAACGCATTTATTCAACATTTCTGTTGTGAAACCTCCTGGAATTACACAAGATACCTGTCAGTTAACAAACAAGTCTGGTTCAACTGACAGAACAAATACTTCTTTTATGGTTAACTGTCAGTTATTTTATCTCGTTTTATTTAGTTTTTTTTTTTAAGTATTAAACTTTAAATTAAACAGTTTAATCTCATAACTAGAAAAGAAGAATTTGTGAAATTACGATTACATTTGCAAATGTATTTTAACTGCATTTTCTGTGAAAAAAGAAAACATTTCTTTTTAAAAATTGAAATTTTTGCATTATTCAGTTACAGTTTTTTTCATGTTATTTTACATTTGACGTGTAAAATCACAGTCTATTTTTTGTCATTTCATTGATATTTTCCTGTATCTTAAAAATACAGGAAAAATCTGTAAAATAAATGGTAAAAATTCTGTTAAATTACAGATTGTTATAATGAATTGAAAAATAAATAAATTGGGTATTTTGAAATCATGACCTTAGGTTCGACCTTTCAAGGTCACGGAAGGTCAGCAAAATCTGTACCAAATGAAAGAACACATGTGAGTTCTGATTAGTAGATGATACTATGTTAGTCAATGTCTGCATTATTCCACAAGTGACAAACTTTCAACAAGCAAAAATTCCTACGACATACATTTCAGTGGCGTACACATTAGACGTAAGGCATGTGAAACCTTAGTGAAATGTTAAATAAACTGTTGGTCCTCCCTGAGGCAGTCTATGCATGATTCTAGTGACAGACACAACAAACAAACAAGCACCAATGAAAACAGCATCATCTCCTTGGACGAAGAAATTAAAGCTGTTTATGATTCTGTGAGAGGAGTGGAATGTCCTCAGTGGTCCTGAAGAGTTTGTTTTATCTGTGAAAATAACCCCCTGATGAGTTTAGCAGCAGTTTGCTTTGGCTTTGGTTTCCCTCCGAACTGGGACACGAAGCCTGAGAACGGTGTCGGAGTGGGTGCAGTAAATACACCTATCCCCTGCGAATGGAATACCATATGTCTGTCAATATTTGATCCTTCAATCCGCTGAGACCAGCGCATTCTTATCCGTGTTTATTTGAGCGTCGTGGTTCCAAACAAACCTAAAATGATTTGGATTAATGTGACAGCTAATTAACGGGAGTCTGCGCGGCTGTACGCGGTGGAATCATTCATTTCCTCGACTGTGTAGAAGCGTTCAGGATGGTGCGACGGCGTCCCTGGGATGAGATCAAATTCACATTCAGATCATACACCAAAGCTCAATAAAAACAGACAAGCATAATCTCATTAGCATATCAGCCCCGGGGTACGATACCTGCAGAGACAAAAAATTAATATGAAATTGCGGCTGGAATCTTGTATCTCTGTCCACAGCAGGACATTTTGGTTGAAGCCATTTTACATATTTCTCAATAGGTCACTGAAAACGCATCACATGGTGCGTTTAAGAGCAAAGTTTATTCTGATTGTGCCAGTAGATTATGACTCCATCAGGTATCGGGTTCCATCACAAACACAGTCTTCCATTGCTATGAGGTCTAGGAGTTTTTATGTTTGTATTATCAATGTCATTTCTATAAGGAACACTGAAAATACTATACTATCTTACTATGAACACACTAATGAAATGTTTATGAAATCCCATTTTATGAAATTTAAAGATTTGATTTACTATAAAATAACGCAAATAATATATAAAGCCAAATTAAAGTGACTCCCTGTCTGGGTACAAAGGTTCTTCTAAATATGATTTGTGAGATGTTTGTAAATTTGTCTAACAAAAAGCTAGAAAAGAGACTAAAAGCAGATGTATATGTGTTGTTGGAGTTCAACTATGGAATGAGGCCAGCATGGATTTAAGAATGTGGAGCTCATTTGGATATTTAAAAAAAATGGTACATAGGGTAATTTTGAAGGATACAATTCAGATCTAATAAGTAAAAAAAAAAAAATTTTAAAATTTTTCTACATTAAATTACCACTAATTTGGCTGGTTACGTTTTCTATTTTTCTGGTTTACTTCACTTTTTATGTTTGTGTTTGTTTGTTTGTTTTGGTTGTATGCATTGTTGGTTTGTTCTTTTCCTCTATTGAATGCTGGGTAACTGAACGTGCTCTGTAGGACAGGCATTAATGTCAGCGTTCTGCTTCTGCCTGGGCCTGTTCACTCACTACCCTGTGGGGAATGTTTGGAGTGTGGACACTGGTTGGATTATGTGAGGACTGAAGAAAGAATTTCATCATCATCAACATCAAAATACTGTCAAGTATTCAGCGACTACTGACTGAGTATGGAGTTAGGCTGGTGTCAAAATACTCATGTGCATTAGATAGAAATGTGTGATCCCTTGTTCTGTTTCCTGTTATTGCTTCAACTGGAAAATTAGTGGTCCATAAAAGGAAATCATGGAGGGCAGTGTGGATATAATCACTCAAACTTTCTTACGGTGGCCGACAAGGGCCAAACACACTGGCAACAACCCAGTACGTCTCAGTTCGAGAAAATAGTGGACAGTTACTGAATCTGAGGAAAAGCAGGGATGTACAATAACTATCAGCACCGATGATCATCGATCTGATATTAAACAAGTGTTCAGAGAGAACGCAAACCTCTGTCAAGCACCCCAAACGGTGTACATGTGTGGATCAACTATTTATTTATAAATTCAACAGTTTCCAGGTTGTTCCATACAGCAGAAAAAGTTGAAGCTTGGTACCAGTCATGTATCTGTCAAATTAGACTCATTTCACGTCAATATTAGTTGAGTTCTAATTTTAAATGTGTGGTAAATGGGATTTTCAATGTAAATGTCCACAGAGTCCACATTCCACAGTGGATGTGGACAATTTAGTTCCAGATACAAGAGATTGTTCTAAGCTACAGGTGGATCCAATTGGAGGCTAATTGGAGTCGTTTTGAATTTTTGATGAATTTTGGAAAATGTCTCAATGATGACAGATGGAAAATTGTAGATTTTGTGACCTTGCTGTGACCTTGAACTTTGGCCTACTGGGACCAAAATTGAATGGGTTGGTCCCAGGGCCTAGGCCTATCTGTGGGGAAGATTTGGGAAAGATGGGTGGAAGAGTTTTACACTAAAGTAGCTAACAAACAAACAAACACACACACAAGCAAAGTGATCACAAAACCTCCTGGAGGAGGGAATTATTCAATATCGGATCGATCATTATCGGTGCTGATACTGTACATCCCTACTTTCCTCAGATTCAGTACCTGTTCATTATTGTTCACATTATCGAGCGTTTCCTCACAGTCTGTTTTTTGTCTTCGTTGTACCGTATCTTGAGATGAACTTGATGCTGACAGTGAAGTGGAACAGAAGACAGATTAGCTGTTCCACTCCTGCCATCCTGCTTTAGCGCGGCGTCGCTGGAACGCCGCTACCTGTCGCACTTTCCCAACACGTTCATCTAAAAACTGTACATGGGGAGCCGTGGACGGTCTGGGTCATATATTTCCTCACACATCTGACAGCTGACACAAACCTGTAAAACACACAGCTGTGGGCGGATGTCAGAGGACCAGTCAACAGCGCTTTGTCTGTGACGTCTCATCAACCCTGAAAGAGCGAAACAGCTGCAGGCAACGAAAAGCAATGACTGATCGAAAATGTTTAATAACTGCTGATCCACTAATCCTAACAATACATGGAATATTCAAATCAAATCAAATTTTATTTATATAGTGCCAAATCATAACAAAAGTTAGATGTTTATGACAATATGGACATAAATATTGGGACACATCATGTCTACATCTGTAAAATGTCCTGTTCATGAGGAATTAAGATAAAAACATTAATATTTCCTTAAAGTTAATGGTAGATTTTTACTCTATTCTGTCCTGTTATGAATTATTTTGATCATTCTTTATTCTTCAAATATGAACTATTGTATCTGTGAAGCATCATTTAGTCCAAAACCCAAAGAGATTCAATTTAGCACAACAAACAGTGAAGAAAAATGAACAAACCCATAAACCAGAACTGAAACACTGAATTAATTACTGATCTACCGAAGAAAAAAGGAAAGTAATGGACGATAATATTCAGAATCATGTTATGGGGATAAAACTGATCTGAAAATACACACAGAAATGAATAATTGATTTATGTTTTAATTATATGGACATAAATATTGGGACACATCATGTCTACAACTGTAAAATGTCCTGTTCATGAGGATTTAAGATAAAAACATCAATATTTCCTTAAAGTTTAATGGTAGATTTTACTCTATTCTGTCCTGTTGAGTTATTTTGATCATTCTTTATTCTATAAATATGAATTATTGTATCGTGGAAACATCATTAGTCCAAACCGAAAAAACATTCATTTTAACACAACAAACAGTGAAGAAAAATGGACAAATATGGTGTTTGTTCTTAAAAATAACTGCAACACTGATTAATTACAGATCTACTGAAGAAAAATGAAATGCATGGACGATAATATTCAGAATGATTTTATGGAGATGAAACTGATCTGAAATTAAACATAAAAATGAATAATGATTGATGTTCTAAACTATATGGACATAAATATTGGGACACATCATGACGGTGTTTCCACAGTAACTACAGAGCCTCTGAATGTCCAAATATGATCATGAAAAGATGAAGAACTGTAATTTACACCAATTATTGACCTATATTGATAGGATAAGTGGATCAGCAGGTATTAAATAGTTTAGATCAGTAGATGGTTTAGGTTTCCAGTGGCTGTTTGGCTCTTTAAGGGTTAAAATGGAAGAATCTGGCAGCTTTAACACATTGAAACTGACAATCTGACAAGCATGCCCACATGTAAGACATTTTCTCTGCAGCTCTCTGTTTGATCCTTCGTACAGCCTCTCCTTCACTCTTCACGAAGGCCTTTAGGAGACCGAGTCCTCCAGCGTACGCAATTACCAGTTTTACGATTCGAGTCTCGGAGTGTGAGTGTGTGTGTGTGTGTGCCACTCATCTGACCCTGAATGTGAGTGGTAGAAATAATAACAAACCCACAGCGAGGCCTTTGGAGAAGCTTGGACGAGCCCTTAAAACTCTGAAATCTATATGTGAAACACTGCATCCTTTAGTCAGAGCCACGCCCACAGCTGTTCTACATAAACCCATGAAGGAACACAACGGAACATGTGACACCTTATCATCTAAGCTGTGTATGACTTCATCACCAGTTTTTCATCAAATCTGTAAAATCTGAGTCATAACCTAAGTATCATGAATATGTACACTGCAAAAAATCTAAATCTGAAAAAGTGTGTTTGTCTCATTTCTAGTCCAAATATCTCATCACACTTAAAATCAGACAGAATCACCTAAAGAGGAACTTTTCAGTGAGATATAAGAACTGATTTATAGACAATAGATCTGAAAAATCTGATTTCAACAAACCTGACCAAGAGCATTATCACTTTCTTGAATTAAGCAAAAAAATCTTGAAATAAGTAAAAAAAAAAAAAAAATCTGCCAGTGGAACAAATGAAAATTATCTTGGCCCCTCCCACCACCACCAAACATTCATACACCAGTGTGTGACTGGAGGCAAGGAGGGTGACGTGTCTTTCCCAGTGACACAACAGCACATGGCTAGGACAGAGTGGGATTCAAACCGCCAACCCTTATTGGTATTGAATGACCTGCTCTACCTCCTGAGCCATGGCCACCATCAACACATATTTATATCTATATCTATCTATCCACTAAAAAAAAAAAAAAAAAAAAAAAAATATATATATATATATATATAAAATAGTTATCAATGTAGTTACTATTGATCACTGATAGAAGTCATATATGGGCTTTCATTTGGTACTATGACCTTTGACCTTGAAGTGACCTTGAAGGGTTAAAGTCAAGGACATCAATGTCTGCATTTCAACAATCTTCTTTTCCCAAACTACTGATTCAATATTCATTTATCTTTTATGGAGGTGCACCATTATATGAAAATATGATGACAGTAAAGTATCTTACCTAATCTTATCTTATGTTACCTCATCTTAGCTTATCTTACCTTATCTTATCTTGTCTTGCCTGGTAACGGTTGCTAAGGTAGGATTGGACAGTAGTCATTTTTGGGAGGGCTTAGTGAAGGGTCCATCTTTGACCCAGTGAAAACAGCTCCTGTAGATTTAGTCAAGGCCGTTGTCCTTAATGACAGGACGTCAGATAATTAAACACATGCAGATGAATAAATAGAAGCAGACAGAACCTCCAGATGGTCCCAGCGTCTCCATTTCATCCTCCGCCGTCGCTGTAGATCTGCGGCGGTATCAACAGGTGAGTGAAAATGAGCTGAGTTTACCCAGGCAGCGTACAGCAGCGTGGACGAGGCTGTTGGAGTGTGAGGTGGATGAAGGCGTTCCAGCTGGATCCTGTCACACGTGAAAGAACTGTGAACACACTGTGAATTCACACACTAACACCTTGTAAATAAACAACAAAATGCAAAACAGGACATGGGATTCATCTCCAGCCAACAACAATATTTTGCATGACTTTTTTTTTCTTTTTGTCTAAACAATAGATCATGGAGAGTTGTGAAAACCGCTAATGAGGCAGCCTTGAACAGGGATGGGCTTACAAAGAAAAGACAGATATTATACATAGTACATTTATGCCTGATTGGTTACAAGTTCAAGTTCAGTGTGAATGGAGGGTCATGGAGGGTCACAGAGGCTGATTAAACCCCTGAACAGGCAGTGCTCTGACCTTCACATTTAGTCTCATTATTGTTTTACTGCCTCTTATATATAATTTTCGACTTTTACCTTGATTTTTTTATTTTGTTACATCTTTTGCGGTGTTTCTATTTTCTTACATTTCTTTTATTGTTGGTTTTCATCTTATTGTGTCAATCAATCAGTCCATCTGTAAGTGGCCTACATGCTAGTGGCTAAACCAGCTTTCCAAACAGCTAAACATGAATCCAGAAACTTCACAGACTCTGGGGATGATCAATGGAGTTTACTGACTTTTTTTTTTTTTTTGGTGAAACTGTTACAATACAGAAAAATGGAAACATCCACATTAGCACCCATGTCAAATACTGATCACAGGTTCCAACCAGTTCATCCACATCTGTACAACAATGAGCTGAGACCGCTAGCATCGAAGTTAGCATCGCGGTTAGCATAACGATTAGCATAGCGATTTTATACATTTTATAGGTCATGGAGAACGTTCCGACACTCAAATGCACAAGCAAACAACAATGTATAAAGTGTACAATCATTTCTACCATATAATACTTACAGACGATACTTTAACAAACAACGACATAAGCGAAAGTCTGGAAAGTAGAGCCGCCATGTCCTGCGGTGAGGACGTTTCAACGACTTCCGGTCTGATTCTTCTTCTACTATTCTAAACAAAGTCAGCTGACAGTGGCCACTAGATGGAGTATTTGGATAAACTATGAACAACATGATCTACAGCGAACAGCACACCATCCATCCATCCATCCATCCTCCATCCATCCATCCATTTATTACAAAATTATTACAAACAGTCAAAATCCACAATTCATTTACTACAGGGCTGTCAGACTCATGTTAGTTCAGTTCCACATTCAGCTAAATTAGATCTGCAGTGGGCCGAACCAGTAAAATAATGACAGAATAATGTATAAATAATGTCAACTCCAAACTTTTCTCTATGTTTTAGAGCATAGGTGTCAAACATGTGGCCCAGGGCCAAATCCGGCCCGCCAAAGGGTCCAGTCCGGCCCCTGGGATGAATTTATGAAATGCAAAAATTACACTGAAGTATTAACAATCATTTTAGTTCAGGTTCCACATTCAGACCAATTCAATCTCAAGTGGGTCAGACCAGTAAAATACTATCATAATAACAGAAATAATGACAACTCCACATTTTCTCTTTGTAATTGTAAATATTTTCATGTATTTCCACTAAAACAAAGAATAATTTCGCAAAAAATGTAAATAACCTGAACAGATATGAACAACCTGAAATGTCTTAAGAGAAATAAGTGCAATTTTAACAAGATTCTGTCTGTTATTTTAAATGTTTTGTGTATTTGTTGATCCACTGTGATCTGTACGCTATAATGTACATATGTAAAATGAAAAAACTGAGGCAGAATATTGTTAAAATTACATTCATTTTTTTTCAGTTTGTTCATGTTATTCACATTGTTTAAAAGGATAGTTTGTAGATGTAACCTTTTCATAATATAAATTTACTTTTTTCGCTCTTAACATAGAGAAAAGTTCATAGTTGACATTATTATATATTATTCTGTTATTATTTTACTGGTTCGGCCCACTGCAGATCTAATTTAGCTGAATGTGGAACTGAACTAAAATGAGTTTGACAGCCATGTTTTAGAGCAAAAAAAGTAAAATTATATTATGAAAAGGTTTACATCTACAAACTATCCTTTCAAAAGATGTGAAAACATGAACAAACTTTTAAAAAATCAGTGTAATTTTCACAATATTCTGCCTCAGTTTATCATTTCCACATGTACATTACAACTTACAGATCACAGTGGATCTACAAACACACAAAACATTTAATAACAGACTGAATATTGTTAAAATTGTACTGACTTCTCTTAAGACATTTCAGGTTGTTCATATTTGTTCAGCTTATTCACATTTTTTGCAAAATTATACTTGCTTTAGTGTAAATACATGAAAATATTTACATTTACAAAGAGAAACATTTGACCAACTCCATATGTTAAGTGTCATGAGAAACTTTTGTTATGATTTGGCACCATATAAATAAAATTTGATTGATAAATTTGATTAATTTATGAAAAGACGGAATGAAAAAGTTGTGTCGTATTTTTGACAGTAAAGTCTTGTTGGTGAATTCATATTAGTGATGGAGAAAGTGCAATCGTGAAGTTGCATTTCGTGTTTTTCATTCCTATTCTGATAAAATACAATATATTTTATGTTCGAATGAACTCATTCAACTCATTTACACATATTAATTTTTTACACAACTATAGACTGATATCACAGGTGTTTTCTGTCAGACTGCAGCAGAAGCTCAGTTTCCCCTAAAATGACTCCCATTAAATGCTCAAATCTGTTCAGTTGTTTTCATTTCATTGACTCCAAATGTGTTGGGACACGTTCATCTCTCAGACCAGTTGGTTCAGAATCAGTTTGATCCCAGATCAGTGGACTGGATGTTGTTCACTTCTCCTCCATTCCCGTGTCTGTGTTTGTTCATTCCATCTCTGCTCAGTGCATTTGTCCGTAGACGCTCAGCGTCCATGCACTTCAATGGGACTGAGTGGAACTGCTGGAAACTGACTCTGAACTGGACGCTAACTGGATAAATGACACCATGTTGTCCCGCCCCCGGACGCTCTGCATCTCTGGGGGTGAATGGAGCTGTGGGCGGAGCTCGGCCGGGCCGGACGCTGAGCTTCCACGTGCTGATTGGAGGATGGGTCCAAAGGCTGAATCCTGTTTGATTGACAGCTGTTTTCAGATCTGCTCCTTCACTGACGCAGTTCAGTTTAATACCGTCACACCATTCTGCTGTGGAATCACAGAAACCAAATGAACTGTTCATTTACTGACCTGAAAGAAAACACAACCATTGGACTTCCTTGTTTCAATTTAACATAATTTCAACGTTTTCTTGTTTACTTGGTACAATAAGGTCACTGAGCATTTTCTGAAAAAGGAACACAGGGACGAATTTATGTTTAAAGAACTGGACTTTTTTTTTTTTAATGTTAGCCGACAATGAGCTTCAACTGTCTGAAAGACAAGCAGCCGCCACTGACATATATGCACACATATCTGTCTAATGCACATGAATATTTTGACGTCTTTCTTACCCCATACATTATACTCAACCACTGAGATATACACACACACACACACACACACACACACACACACACACACACACACATACTTATATATAATGTAGAAATGACACTTGATGATGTTCTCTAATTTGTGTTTTGAAGTGCGTTTAATTAAAATGCTTTTTTTTTTGGACCCAGATCTTCATAAATGAGTGATGGAATGAACAGTTATTAAAAACCTTCACACGCTGTCGCACTGTGGTGTCAAAATATCAAAAAAAAAAAAACAACCCTGGCATAGATGTAGTCTTTAGACAAACGCAGATCTGACTCTGAATTAAACACTTAACCCCTTCATGTCAAGAGTGAAGAGACAACTCATTTTATCACTTTTTATATATTAACCCTTGACGACCCAAACGATTTTTGTAGCTTCCAAATACATTTAACCTTTTCCAAGTCATTTATCACCATTAGTTTTAATATTATCATCTGTGTTTGGCATTTCTCAGTGAAATCACTTATTTCCTGTATTTTATTTATGGAAAATGAACATGATAGTAAAAGGTCAGAGTAAATTTAAAGATTATTTTATTAAAAACAGAGAAAATGTGACTGTATTTTGTGTTTTTAATTTTTTGCAGCATTACTTGTATAGAAACAGATTAGGATTAATAATCATATCGAATCTGAATATGACGCTAAATTGAAACAAGATTAAAAAATTACCATTAATATGACATTGTTTCCATGTGACTGATGTCAAAAAAGCTAATATGAGATTAAAATACATCTTAAAATGCAAATTATTTCATGGTTTTAATCTTCTTATGAATCACTTTCATTTCATTCTTCAATCATTTTGTAGTTTTCCTACATTTTGTCTCTATGAATAAAGATTATGCTTATTATTATGTTATTATATTATGCCTGATTTATTATTATTATTATTACTACTGCTATTATTATTTGCAGTGCTTCCTTCACATAATTCAATAAAAGCATAATGTTACATTAGAAAAACACATTGTCTACACATCTTCTATTGTGATCTAATATTAACAAAGTGTCAGCATCTGATGCTATTAACCCATTAAAATGCATTTCTCTATATTTAATCTTTAAGTAAATTCTCACCATTCATCATACTATTATCCTATGCATTTTCATTTTCATATGTAATAGGTTATTTTCCTGTATTTCATTCACTGATCATGTAGATGTTCATTAAAGCTCAGAGGAAATTCAATGCTTAGTTTATTAAAACAGAGAAAACTGAAGAAAAAGAGACTTTTTCAGCAAAATGTATCATTTCCTGAACATAAACCCAATGTGTCCTTCCACTGTCACGGATCCAACTAAATGGGTTTATTATGTTTCTCCAATTTTTTTCAGTTTGTGGCTTATTTTGTTCATGCCACTTATTTTGTTGGTTTATTCTTCATTTTTGTTCATTTTATTCATCACTTTGGTTGTTTCTGTTCATCCTGTTGTTTATTTTATCCTTTTTAGTACATTTTTTTGCTTATTTTTTCATGTTATTTATGATTTTGTAATTTGTTTTTTTCTTTTTTGTTCTTTTTTTTTTTTTTTTTACTATTCAATAAACATAAACCCAGTGTGTCCATCCACTGTCATTGAGCCAACTCCATGGGATTTACTGGTGAATCAATGTTGTAGAAGATGACGTTGTTTCCATGGTAACTACGGAGCCTCTGAACATCTAAATATGGTCATATCTGACGACCATGAAAAGATGAAGAACTGTATTTTACATCAGTTACTGACATGGATTGATAGTTTTAGTGGATCAACAGGAATTAAACAGTTTAGATCAGTAGATGGTTTTGGTTTTTGAGGGTTAACACAATAAATACGGGGTTCTGGATGTTATAAAATGATGAATTCTCCTCATTTTTCTGAGTATTTTGCTCATTTTCTCTTCACTTTAGAGGCATTTGTTCACTTGTCTGCCATATTTCAAGTTTTTTTTGGTTTATTTTTTCCTTATTTTAAGTATTTTGCTAAATTAACTCTCATTTTATCAAGTTTTTGGACATTTTATCCTATGAATAATTGAGGTAAAACTGTATTTTACACCAATTATTGACATGTCTTGATAGGATTAGTGGCTCTAAAGTTATTAAACAGTTTAGATCAGTAGATGTTTCTGGTCTTTTATGGTTAATAAACATGTGCTGTATATTCTACTGTTCTGTAAATTCTTTTAAATCAACAGAATAAATCATCTCACAGTGGCAGTAAATTAACATCACTTAAACTCCAAATGTTCTGGACGTGCCTTGATCAGGATATTTTGGGGGTTGAATAATGCAACACTAGAGTGAAATTCTGAATTCCTCCATGTATTGTAATGAAAAATAGATCCATTTCTGCATACATATTGCTGATTATAGCTGTTCTGGTGGGATATCATGACTTATTTCATAATATCCTCTATTAACCATAGCTAACCACTCTACTTCATAATACATTATCGTAATGGGAAGTGCTTGTCCAGACAAATTCCAGGATATGTATGATAAGCCTTGGAGTTTTTCGCGGCGCCACTGACCTCAGGTTCAGACATGAATCGCTCTTCAGACGGAGGTTGGATCATTTCAAGTCGCCACCCTGGAGAGTCCATCCCCAGGCGGCCATTTGGATGAATATCAAAAGGTCTAGAGACCATTAAAAATTAACTATGGATGATTAATTGACACTTTTGATAAGAAGATCTCAACAGAGAGTGAGTTAAAGTCTCTGATAGTCGACTTAGAAGAACCAGTAATGGTGTGGAAAAGATCATTAGGTTTAGGGTCTATTTTATTGTCCTTCACAGATTAGCCCTTAATGCTTTTCATTTTAAGACTGAGAAGTTCCTTCTTTAAAATAGTTTAATGTAGTATTCACATTTAAAAGCAGTGTTTTTCAACCTTGGGGTCAGGACCCCACGTGGGGTCGCCTAGAATTCAAATGAGGTCGCCTGAAATTTCCAGTAATTTATAAAAAATTTGAAAAAAAAAACAACAAACAAATAAAAAATATATGGCGAGTTAAGAGAGACAATCACAAACATATCAGACAAACTGTGGTTGTGAAACTGCAGCACTGTGGTTCTGTTTCTGTGTCAAATGTTCATTGTGGTCAGTTTCAGATGCTGCAGCTCTTTCATAATTCATAGTTTCAGTTCTTGTTTGTTCAGTATTAATTATCAGCCTTGTAAATCACAGCTGGACTGACTGTACATATAAATAAAAATAAATAAATCCAATTCTCCCTTTGTGCAGTAATCTACACCTGGATTTACTGCCTCCGTCCACAATATTATACATTATACAGACTAAATGTCCTCTGAAATTAACCTGGATTTGAAACAGAGGATAGAAAACAATTACAGGATCAAAATAAATTAATTTTAGCAGAAAAAAAGTCTCTGTTTTGAATGTCTGGGGTTGACAGAAATTTATGATGTTAAAATGGGATCAGGAGTAAAAAAAAAAAAAAAAAAGGTTGGAACCACTGGACTAAGTCTCCGTTCACACAGCAGGTCAGCAAATGAATTAAATTTATAATTTTAGCAAAAAAAAAAAGCTCTGTTTTGAATGTCTGGGGTCGCTAGAATTTGTGATGTTAAAATGGAGTCAGGAGTCAAAAAAAAGGTTGGAAACCACTGTTTTAAAGTCTCCACAACAGGGTCACACTCTGTACCAGAACAGACTTCAGACCAAAACCACCAATGAATCAATGCTTTGGATCCACAGACTGGATCAGTCACTGAAGAAAGGATCAAACTCAGAATTTCCACACATTCATATTATGGAATCAACAAGTTTTCTTCTTCAAACTAAAATACATAGATACTTACTTGAACCCTATAACGTCAAACGTCTCATATTTGACACATAATAATAATAATAATAATAATAATAATAATAATAATAATAATAATAATAATAATAATAATAATAATAATAATAATAGTAATAATAGAGTTTGACAGCCCTGGAATAAAGGATCAAACTCAGAGTTTCCACACATTCATATTATGGAATCAACAAGTTTTCTTCTTCAAACTAAAATACATAGATACTTACTTTAAACCCTATAACACCAAACGTATCATATTTGATCCATGAGTTTTGAAGCCCTCTACATGATCAGTGTGATATTTTTTGTTCTTGAAAAACCTGATGTATACAATTAGATACATGCAGTACACAGATAATCCACCAGGGGGAGGCGTTCATTCACCAGAGGCCTTTAGTGACACTACAAGACTGGCATTAATGAGGAAGAACTGGGGCCATTTAGAAAGGAATTAACTATTTATAAGACATGTTTGTGTTAGATTATGTTTTTATTTGTTCAAAAATAATTTGAGCACTGAGACCTGATGGATCAAACACGATACAAAAGTGAAACTCATACATGGAAACTGATATTTATAACTTAAAAAAAATGTTTTGGTTATTTCAGGAAGACCAATAAAAGCTCCAGTTTTGAAGAACTGGAATTTTTACCTCCACTAAAGACGGCAGACATTCTGTTTTCAACGGGGTTTGTTTGTTTGTTTGTTTGTTAGCTTGTTAGCAAGATAACTCAAAAAGTTATGGATGGATTTTGATGACATTTTCTGGAAATATGACACTGGCACAAGGAAGAAATGATTACATTTTGGTGGTGATGGGGGGGGGGGGGGGCGGCAGATCTGTCTTGGTGGTGGTCTGCCCTCTCCGAGTGCTTTTCTAGTCTGTCAGTGGTTAATGCTTCAGGCTTTACAGGGTTAAAGGTTATAACCATATTAAACTTTTGCAGATTGACATATGGTAATTTCGTTGTCGTATGTGTCGATACAATCCTGGTCTCAGTCTGAACACATTCTAGTATTTTATGGAATTCCACCGACGATAAAAACTGGGTAAAACTATGACAACAGTGAAGACCAGCCTTGAGTTCCACACTTCAGTCGACAGCCATCTGCTGAGAAAACTTCAACAAACTGACGAACTGATAATTGATTGTAGGACGAATGAGGACGAACAGTTGAAAAGTGAACGTTCAGATGGTTGACACCAGTGTTGGACTGTTGATGTGAACACTAGAGTTTTTTCAAGTGTGGAGTTGAAAGACTTAGTCTAATGAGACGATTCCATTCATGTTTGTGGGACTGTTCGACGGTCCGTTCATCAGGCTGTTGCTGAAAGTGTTAACTGGTGTGTTTATTTGCTGGTTAGGTGGTTTGACTGAAGAACAGAAACAGCCTGAAGTATTTTGTCAGAATGAGTTGAAAGCGCTGGTAACTGATGGGACTATAAAAGCTGAAAGTATAACTGCTTATTTTTTACTGATCATTGTTGGACATCATGTATATAAATGTTAGATTTATTCGTTTGACTTGGACAGAACAGTAGTGTTTGACTTAAAGACATTTAACAAATTGAGGTTTTTATTCTCTGTGTGTGAACCTGCTGTTCACATGTAAATACTGTTTTAACCCTTTCATGCACAGTGGTCATTACAGTGGACAGTTCTTCTACATCTGTTCTCTTGTATATTCATGGATTTTATAGTTTTAGTTCCATATCAGCCGACACAGTGGACGCTCATGCATCATCCCATAAACTGCAATTCAGTCCATTATTGTAACTTTGCTGTTCTTGATAAACCTGATCTGCACTAACATATTTGGGTGTAAAGCAAGTGTTAATTGTCATTAGACTGTAATTAACGTTTTTTGTTTTTTTTTTTCTGAAAAAAGTTTTTATTTTTTTGCATATTATCTCCATGAAGTGAATAATAAATAGTATTAGAGTATGTTAAAATATGAGAAAAATTTGATTAGCAGCATTAAATATGTTCTTATTGCAATTTTTTCATATCCCTTTCTGATAATAGGTTTCAAATACATGTTTCTATGCTTCAGAAATTAAATGCATGATCTCCGGCTGAGTGGACATTTTTGTAACTCCTTAAAAAAACAAACAAAAAAAAAAACCTTAATTGCATTGTTTTTTTCATGCCTAAAGAGGAACAAAAACACTCAGGAAAAATATATTGACAAAGGTTCCATAATTCATGCATGAAAGGGTTAAGACACAAAAATGGAGATTTTTAAATGTTTTTCAAAGTGTAGATGTTTCTGAACAGGTTAATGGTGGGTTTTATGACAGTAAATATTTACTTTGAAACTGTAGGCGGAGCTCCATAGAGAAAAATGCTATAAAAAAAGGGAAGAAGAACCAAAACGGTAAAATCTTACACACTTCCACTTTAAAGCGTCTGCTGCGTCCAGTATTATCCACAGTGTCCACAGGTTAGACAACAACTAGGATTTGTCTGAGTGTTTGGAGTCCTTCTTGCATTTGTTGTGAGATATTTTGTAAAATGAAGGTCATATGGACAGACTGTTTTCTAAAAAATGAAAAAGAAAATGTCGGTTTAGAACAGGAGTGAAAAACACAACCTGACAAAGGCTCCCATCTGGCCTGTGGAATGAATTTATGAAATTAAAAATTACACTGAAAATATTAAATTAGTTATCATTTTTTTCGTTGATTATAGTGTTTATTTATTTCATTTAACGAAAATGTTTTTTCAATTCTAGTTTTGGTCATTTCGTTAGTTTTCGTTAACGATAATAACCTGCTCCAGTCCTAACTCCGAACTACGGTCGACTTCCCCAATTGTCGTTCCGAGTGCAGAATGGAATATCTGATGTAATCATTCCAATCATGGAGGTCAAACTGTGTTTTTCTTGAAGCTCAGACAGTACACACAGACAAACCCCAATAATGCTACTGTAAGACGATTATACCGCAGTGATGCTGCCGAGCGGCAATTATGCGTAATTGCCCAGTTTTCCTTGAGGCATGGTAATCACTTTGAATTGAACAGGGTCTTGGGTTTATGGCCTTTGGTATGATTAACTTCCCCCCCGGTGTGACAATTATAATAGTGTAAACGGGGCAAAATTAATCACCAGCGTGCTTCCTCCGAGGTTAACTGTTGAAGTTATTTTGTGAAGTTTGAAGTGCGCTGTTTAATCAGGCCCGCTTGGGTTTGATGTGTCTCTGTGGGAAGCACAGGGGATTGGAGAGCTCAGCTAGAAACCGGAGCCTATGGAGGCTAATCACATTCCAGCTAAAACACGACGGTACGAGTGCGTTGAGTGAGACGAGCGGGCCTATTAGACGACGGCGGCGGTCCCCTTCATTAGTACCTCCTTCAGCGTTCATCACTCAGGTGGAACCCTGTGAGCTTATGATTAAGGTCATACCACCGAGTCTCTGGGGCGACTTGACGGACACTTGAGCTGAGGAGACGGCCCCGGTGTCTTTTATATGTACAGCAGGTCACATAGGATTAAAACAGACCATAATATACTAACACTGCTGTCAGATAAGTAGGACATCTACTACTAAACAGGTACAAATGGAAATACAGAGTTTAGTTCAGACCTGCTAAATGTTCTAAATATCATTTATATCCCTTTATATCTTTTTTTATGTTGTCTTCTGTTATTATTATCCTACACCATACTCTAGCTAATGTTGTTTGTATCACAGGTGTTTTCTGTCAGACTGCAGCGGAAGCTCAGTTTCCCCTAAAATGACTCCCATTAAATGCTCAAATCTGTTCAGTTGTTTTCATTTCATTGACTCCAAATGTGTTGGAACACGTTCATCTCTCAGACCAGTTGGTTCAGAATCAGTTTGATCCCAGATCAGTGGACTGGATGTTGTTCACTTCTCCTCCATTCCCGTGTCTGTGTTTTCTCCTCCATCTCTGCTCAGTGCATTTGTCCGTAGACGCTCAGCGTCCATGCACTTCAATGGGACTGAGTGGAACTGCTGGAAACTGACTCTAAACTGGACGATCATTGGATAAATGACACCGTGTTGTCCCGCCCCTGTACACTCGGCGTCTCTGGGGGTGAATGGAGCTGTGGGCGGAGCTCGGCCGGGCTGGACGCCAGAATCCCACGTGCTGATTGGAGGATCAGTCGAAAGGCTGAATCCTGTTTGATTGACAGCTGTTTTCAGATCTGCTCCTTCACTGACACAGTTCAGTTTAATACCGTCACACATTCTGCTGTGAAATCACAGAAACCAAATGAACTGTTCATTTACTGACCTGAAAGAAAACACACTCATTGTACTTCCTTGTTTCAATTTAACGTAATTTCAACGTTGTCTTGTTTCATACAAGAACAGGTTTGGACCGATTTGGTTGGATTTCTTTTCCTTGATAACCAACATAGTGGAAGAACCCTATGGATTTCAGCTTCTCTGTCAGTGTTATAAGTCATCCACATGGGGGCGCTGTAGTTGAACATCAGTTTTTTTGGACATAAATCAAGCAATAATCAGATGATTGACATAAAATGTGGTTCATACTGATGGTCTCCACATGTCCATGTTCTACCATCCACAGTTCATATGTGGTCATTTTCATTCACTAGGTGGAGTTTGGTGGGTAAAAGTTAGTTCTGTGACCGTTATTCTGACACTATCAGGTCCATGTAGCTCATGTTGAGGTCAAAGGTGAGGCCACTTAACGTCCACAAAAGAACATATTCCATTTTGAAACCACAGCAGTACTTGTATTTAATTAGATGTTTTATCATGGTGTACATTCTGGACAAAGTCAGAATGATGCAGTCTGTCTCCAACACCCACTGGGCCTTTGTATCTGCATGTTAAAAGGATGGCTGTGTTTGTTTATTCTGTCTAAGAGCATGCTTAATGAAGACCCCTGCCCTTCCTCTGGGCCCCCCCTGTGGGTCTGTTCATTCAACAGTCACTGCAGTTGAAACCCCACTGGGATCCTGATGCACTCATAAACCCCTCCACGGAGCTGACCAGTGGGACTCCTCTGCTGTCGACTGGATCGGCCTCATGTGTTCTGGACTTGTGTTTTTAGAATTGAAAGAACAAGCAGGTCACAAGACTACGGTGGCCCAGAAGTGTCACAGCAACACAAAAGACGCAACACAATACCCCCACCACCACCACCCGTAAGTAAAACACTGATGGTAAATAATGTTTATTCATTTCAGTATGTGCTATTATAAATGTTGGTAACTGTGATTTGTAAATAAAGTTACTGCAAGTTTGAGGTAGTGGGTGTGGCCACTATAGACATAAACTAGACCACCTCGGCCCTTTGCTGCAACACGTTAACGCATCCCAGTTGACGAGTCCGTAAGTGTGTAAAATGGAATACTTCAGCTGTGGAAAAGTGAAACCGAAATTAATAAACATTATTTACCATCAGTGTTTTACTTCTTGAGCTTTTTCTGAAGATCTCCTGCTTTAAATCCATTAGGACTGAAAACTGATCACTTCCTGTGACGTAACATCTATCGCAGCTCACTTCCTGTGGCATAATGTTCATTGTTGCCTACTTTGTGCATGTAACTTCCATTGCAGGTTTCGTGTTGCTGCTAATTGTGTTGTGTTGTGGTTAATTATGTTGTGTTGTGGCTTATTGTGTTGTGGTACAGTGAATTGTGTTGTGGTTAATTGTGTTGTGTTGTGGTTAATTGTGTTGTGTTGTGGTTAATTGTGTTGTGTTGCGGTTAATTGTCTTGTGGCTAATTGTGTTGTGTTGCAGTTAATTGTGTTGCGGTTAATTGTGTTGTGTTGTGGTTTTTTTGTGTTGTGTTGCGGCTAATTGTGTTGTGGTGCAGTGAATTGCATTGTGTCGTGGTTAATTGTGTCGTGTTGCGGTTAATTGTCGTGTTGTGGCTAATTGTGTTGTGTTGTGGTTAATTGCATTGAGTTGTGCTTAACTGTGTTATGTTGTGGCTAATTGTGTTGTGTCGCAATTAATTGTGTTGCGGCTAATTGTGTTGTGGTTAATTGCTGTATTGTGGCTTATTGTGTTATGGTTAATTGTGTTGTGTTGCAGTTAATTGTTGTGTTGCAGCTTATTGTGATGTGTTGCAATTAATTGTGTTGCGGCTAATTGTGTTGTGGTTAATTGTTGTGTTGCGGTTAATTGTGTTGTGTTGTGGTGCAGTGAATTGTGTTGTGTTGTGGCTAATTGTGTTGTGTTGCGGTTAATTGCATTGTGTTGCGGTTAATTGTTCTGTGGCTAATTGTGTTGTGTTGCAGGTAATTGTGTTGTGGTTAATTGTGTTGTGTTGTGTTTTTTTTGTGTTGTGTTGCGGTTAATTGTGTTGTGTTGTGTTTTTTTTGTGTTGTGTTGCGGTTAATTGTGTTGTGGTGCAGTGAATTGCATTGTGTTGTGGTTAATTGTGTTGTGGCTAATTGTGTCGTGTTGCGGTTAATTGTCGTGTTGTGGCTAATTGTGTCGTGTTGCGGTTAATTGTCGTGTCATGGCTAATTGTGTCGTGCTGCGGTTAATTGCATTGAGTTGCGCTTAATTGTGTTGTGTTGTGGCTAATTGTGTTGTGTTGTAATTAAATGTGTTACGGCTAATGGTGTTGTGGTTAATTGTTGTATTGTGGCTTATTGTGTTGTGTCGCAATTAATTGTGTTGTGGTTAATTGTGTTGTGTTGCAGTTAATTGTGTTGTGTTGCCGTTAATTGTGTTGTGTGTTATTGTGTTGCTGTGACACCTCTGGGCCACCGTACAGGACAGCTCTTGAATGTTTCTAAAAAACACGCTGCATCTGAATGACTATGTACAGAGCTTAAAGCGATTACAGTTCAGTCTAACAAACTAAAAACCTGATGGAACGTAAGTTAGAAAGTAAATAAACGTCTAAACTAAGGCAGTCCACTAGTCTACTATTGTGACCGCGCCATGATGATATTACAGCAGAACTTGAGCCCTGATCATGTTTTCATCTGTTGTGTCGGTTTCATCGGTTGCTTTAACTGACTGTTACCGTGGTAACAAAGGTCAGGTGGTGCCAGAGGAAAAAGATAAAACAGTGGTGCTTTTTGAGAGCCACTTTCAGTCCTTAATGGCAGAAAAGTCGCAGTGCTGCAGTGTCGTGTTGTTTTGTTTCCATTCCAGTGAGCCTGGACATCCTCATTTTTAAAAGTGAAAGACACAAACACTTTGAGCCTCCACTTTTCCTCATAGTTCTGCTTCTAAATGTGAGGTCTGTCTTCTACCACCATGCAGAAATCGTGTGCAGAACAGTCCAAACAAACAGATGGACGGATGCAGGGACAGACAAACAAACAGGAGTGATCACATGACCTTTTGGCAGAAGGTGGGAGTGGGCTCTGGTCACCGTCTGCTGTTCTGTCCTTCACGTCCACTCTCACCTGTCTTCAACAAACAGTATTCCAGACAGAAGTTCATTGAAGTCCTTGTGTAACAGGGTCAATTATTCTGCAGCAATGCGGATGTGTATATCACATTGTGTATTGTTATAATTACACAAAATCTGTTCATTTTATTTTCATTTCTTTCGGTTGGTACCTGTGTGTGGAACTTTTGGGTTTGGTCTGTTCCCCAGCGAGCAATTGACAGAGTGACACTGCATGTATAACCTGAGTTTTCGCGCCTTTGCCTCCTCCCTTTTGTTCCAGATTTCTGTGGGAGAGGTAAGCAGCCGTACAGTTTGTGAAAATTTTTGGTTTAGTCTGTTAATTTAATTTTTTTACATGAACCGGCTAGTTCAGGCTGTATCAGGTGCTTATGATGTGCTTAAACACATTTCTGTGTCATTTTGGTTTGTGTAGGAGGCTGTTTAATGGGGGAAACTGACCGGAGGTTTCTATGTTTTCTATCATTTTTGTCACAACAATAAACAGAGACTGCCTCCAAGGACACACGTGCGGGTCTCGTCATTTAAAAAAAAAAAAAAAAGAACACAACGCAGAGTCCGACACCACCGGTTACACTTGACTTGATGGAATGAATGCAGTCCATAGTCAACACTGACTGTCACTCATTCGGATCTGATCTGAGCAGTGAGTGGACTCTTCTAGAAGACAGTAACAGTGGGCAGGACCTTTGGCACAGCTGGATTCATATGGAAACTTCTCCTTCACTCATTTGCTAGTCCAGGCCGATCCCTCCACCAATCAGACTGGTCCGACTGAACGACTCTTCTCTCCACTGGCTCCCAGTCCGCCATCGGATTGATTTTAAAATTTGAATGTTTGTTTTTAAAGCTTTGAATGGTCTGGCTCCCCCATATTTATCTGAGATTTTAACGGTTCACCGCCCCAGCAGAGCCTCCAGTCCTCTCAGATGGTTTTGGATGTCCCCAGGTCCCCATACAAACAGTGGGCTGGTTGTTCATGTGCTGTTGCCGCTCCGAAACTTTGGAACTCGTTGCCTCCTGACTTGCGAGTTCTCACTGACCTGAACCTGTTCAAGTCCAGGTTAAAGACTCACCTGTTTAGACTGACTTTAGCCCTTAGCACTGACGCACTATTAGGTTTGAACCTGTGGTCTTTTTTATCAGTGTGTGTTGTGTCCTATTGTTTTATGCATGTTTATGGGACCTGATCAACCTGTTTTTTATCTTATAGTTTAATTATGCTTTTAGATGTAAAACACTTTGGGCTTCGCTATGTTGTTGTAAAGTGCTATAGAAATAAACTTTGATTGACTGATTGATTGATTGATGAGTCGTGGCCGATTACACATGTTGAATCGGCTGAAAAGAATGGAGACGGTGTTAACGACGACCGATCGAACGGAACACACCAAACAGACTCATGTCACCGACCTCATCAGACTGACTGACGACGTCTGACCGACAAAAATCAGGTCGGTGTGTCTTCACCTTAAGAGTTAATAAATATCCATCCATCCATTATCCACCGCTTATCCGGGGTCGGGTCGCGGGGGTAACAGTCTAAGCAGGGATGCCCAGACTTCCCTCTCCCCAGACTCCTCCTCCAGCTCTTCCGGGGGGATCCCGAGGCGTTCCCAGGCCAGCCCAGAGACTTAGTCCCTCCAGCGTGTCCTGGGTCTTCCCCGAGGTCTCCTCCCGGTGGGACATGCCCGGAACACCTCCCCAGGGAGGCATCCAGGAGGCATCTGAAACAGATGTCTGATCCACCTCAGCTGGTTCCTCTGGATGCAGAGGAGCAGCGGTTCTACTCTGAGCTCCTCCCTGGTGACTGAGCTCCTCCCCCTATCCCTAAGGGTGCGCCCAGCCACCCGACGGAGGAAACTCATTTCAACCGCTTGTATCCGGGATCTGGTCCTTTGGGTCCTGACCCAAAGCTCATGAGCATAGGTGAGGGTAGGAACGTAGACTGACCGGTAAATCCAGAGCTTCTCCTCTCGGCTCAGCTCCTTCTGAACCACAACTGACCGGTACAGTGACTGCATCACTGCAGACGCTGCACCGATCCGTCTGTCAATCTCACGCTCCATCCTTCCCTCACTCGTGAACAAGACCCCAAGATACTTAAACTCCTCCACTTGGGGCAAAGACTCCCCACCGACCTGGAGAGGGAAGACCACCTTTTAATAAATATTATTTTTATCATTTTGCTGTCACTATTTTAAACCTAATAAAGGGTAGACTCTACACTGAATTAACAAAAAAACAATGTTTTCAGGTAAAATGTGCCTCATAAATAAATAAATCATACAGTAACACCATTTGAATGCTCCAGTATATTTTGTGGCTCCACACACATATTATTTTTCTGGTCATAAACAGCTGGGGGGGGGGGGGGGGGTACTGGATGCATCCTGCTCTGGCCAGGCGTCAGTCTGTGATGAGCTGGGACTGACAATGTGTAGGATGACAGGAAAGTGTTGGAGTCCTCTGGGTTTTGACAGGAGGTGTGAGAGAAGCAGGACATGTTGACAAGGTTGTGCATACGTTCTAAAATAAACCTCAGCCAGTTCCGTCCACTGTGTGCATGTGCTGCTGGGAGCTAATGGAGCCCACGGTTTGGCTAAAGATAACATGTCCTCTAGTCTCCTCCGGCAAAATCCCCTCATCAATGCCTCACACATCAGGTTGTTAGGGAGGGATCCAGGTCAAAGCCTTGTTAGATCTCAATCTCAGTCAATTCACACAGGATGACGGCTTAGAACGATACAATCAACAACCTCCTGGCACTGCGGCAGAGACGGCTAATTAATTAACTTAGCCCGGGCCTGACAAAGGAGAGCGAATATGTCACCATTGTTTCATCAGAGTTTAATAAATGACTCAGGAGAAAGAACCAACAATATGAATCTAACTGCAGCTGAACACGAACAGGACCAGTGTGGAGACGGAAACCACCGAAGAAAAACACCAACAGTTGTATAGAAATGTCAGCATTGTCGTGGTTACGCAGACTTTCATCTCACATCTGCTGATATTAAAGGTGTGTGATACTGAGTCTGGCATCATGTCGTGGACAACATGATATCATGACTTATGTAATTAAAAACAACACTTTTCATTGGCGTCAATTGGCGTGTTATCGGTAGGTGATGTAAGCTTTCCACACGTATGTTCACGCCGCGTCAAATACCACACACTGAGGGTTAGCATTAGCATTAGCAGTTAGAGTTATGTGAACCGCAGATCTTAGCATAGATCGGCGGTGTCAAACATGTGGCTCGTGGGCCAAATCCGGCTCGCCAAAGGTTCCACTTCGACCCCCGGGATGAAAGTGCAACAATTACACTGAAGATATTAACAACCAAGGATGTCCAAATTATTTTAGTTCAGGTTTCGCATACAGACTGATGGGATCTACAGTAAAATAATGAAAAAATAACCTATAAACTAGAAAAGCACTCGGAGAGCGCAGACCTCCACCAAGGCAGATCAGTGCCCCCGATCACCACCAAAATTCAATCATTTTTTCCTTGTGCCAGTATCAACATTTCCTGAAATTTTCATCCAAATCTGTCCATAAATTTGTGAGTTATCTTACAGACAGACAGACCGACAGACAGACCGACGCCGGCAAAAACAGAACCTGCTTGGCGGAGGTAATAAATAAAACTACACTTACTATAAAAAAAATAAAATAAAATAAAAAAAATACAGTAACTAAAAAAAATTAAATAAAATAAAAATAAAACTGTACTAACTAAAACATAAATAAATAAATAAAAAAGTGTTCAGAGAAGGCAAACCTCCGCCAAGCACCTCAAACGCTGTGCATGTGTGGATCAACTGTTTCTGTTTAAATTCAACAGTTTCCAGGTTGTTCCATACACAGAAACCGTTGAATCTGGTCCCAGTCATGTGTCTGTCCAATTAGATTCAATTCACATCAATATTTGTTGAGTTCTAATTTTAAATGTGTGGGAAATGGGATTTTCAGTGTTCAGTGTAAATGTCCACAGAGTCCACATTCCACAGTGGATGTGGACAGTTTAGTTCCAGATACAAGAGATTGTTCTAAGCTACAGGTGGATCCAACTGGAGGAGAATCGGAGTCATTTTGAATTTTTTGTGAATTTTGGAAAATGTCTCAATGATGACAGATGGAAAACTGTAGATGTTGTGACCTTGCTGTGACCTTGAACTTTGTCCTACTGGGACCAAAATGGACTGGGTTGGTCCCAGGGCCTAGGCCTATCTGTGGGGAAGATCTGGGAAAGATGGGTGGAAGAGTTTTACACTAAAGTTGCTAAAACAAACAAACAAACAAAGTAAAGTGATCACAATACCTCCTGGCGGAGGTAATAAACTACCTAAAACTGGTCTGAATGTGACCCCTGACCTAAAACCCCCTGACGTAAATGGACACATGATCTAATACCGTTGAATAACCCTTTAAAGGCTGACAGTGCGTACGCAGAGCCCACCAAACCCCATCAGAACTGAACTGGTGTGGCAGTGGGTGTCCTCAGCTGGGTCTCTGCTGGATCCTCATGCTTCAGCCTGACTGACACTGACGTAAACCCCGGCTGCCGTTACCGCAGAGACCGTCTTCGCCCTCATTGGAATGCACAGAGTCGTTCCCAATAAGAGCGGCACATTTATTTCATTTCCATACGCTCAATCCCATTCATTTCCACAGTCTCTGGTGGATGGAGGCGGAACATGGACCTTTTCTCCGTTTCACAATCGTACCCTGTGTTTGGGGAGAGCGACGACTACGGAGAGCTTGAACCAGGAAATCAGCTTACACCGCTAATTAGTTTACCCCTTTTTTTTTTTTTGTATTAATTGAACAATGAACAGTTGAACAGTATATGTACAGAATAGTATACATAAAAAAATGATAGAAAATTTCACAATTCATAATATAGTTTACATTTCAAATATATAGGAACACATGTAAGTAAAAATATATATATTGAAAAAATGCTCGAAGTATAAATAGAAATTGTACAAATTAAATAAGATTATACACTTGACATAGTTTTGTGATTTTATTTGCTTTAGAATATATGATGTTCTTTAAATTGTCTAAATAATTGGAGAAAAGGGCTTTAAAAACAGTCATGTTTGGACGCTGGTGTGCAAATTTAGTGTAATGGATGTGAAAGATGGCAAAAAATAACTCAACAGTTGATAACATTATCTTTCTTCTGGATTAATTTTAGCAATTTGTGACAAGGCCAAACAAAATATGTTGAAAGTTCAATTTACATGAACGGTCAATTTTGGTGTTTATAAAATTATTTAAATCAATCCAAAATATATAATATGTGCGTAGGTAGGGCTGTGTATCAGCAAGAATCTGGTGATACAATACAAATCACAATACGATATATCGCAATATATCATGATACTGTTAACAAGGTGATATTTTTTGTTTTGTTTCTTTTCTTTTTTTTTTTTTTTTTTTAAAGATTATTTCCTGGAAAAATATATAGTGCAGCAT
Source organism: Sphaeramia orbicularis (assembly GCF_902148855.1). NCBI lineage: Eukaryota > Metazoa > Chordata > Actinopteri > Kurtiformes > Apogonidae > Sphaeramia > Sphaeramia orbicularis. Next base: position 67,532 of record NW_021941692.1, read on the forward strand.
TTGGGTAAATAAAGTTTGAACATGCAGCTTCAACAGTTTATAAAAACACAATAAATAAATAAATCAATAATGTTTTACAGACATTACAGTTTCAGATCCTGCTTAAATGTTTGAATTCTATTGTGAAAAGAAGACATCGTGTTCAGTCCCTGAGTCATCCAACATCAGAACATTATTTTTGTGCACTCCCAATAAAAAAACAAACATCTGCCTCTTTCAGACGGTAACAAGTGCTTTTAGGATGCTTGAATTATCCATTATTTAACAAAACAGCGTTATCTATGTAAAAAAACTACATTTATGATCTGCAGTATCACAATAGTACTTCTGTAGTAAACAAACAACAGACAAGAGAGCTTGAAAAACAAAATACAAAAATGAACCTCAGCCAAATATGTGTTTGAGTAAATACCTAAAAATATCGATACAGTACTTTTTAATATTGATACAGTATCGTGAAGTGAAATAACGTGATATGTTGCGATACCGATATGTTGCGATATGCTGGCCCCTGTTCGTAGGTGCAATCCCAAAATAAATGACATATTGTTTCCTCTGCAAAAAGAACAAAGAGCATCAATATTATTATTGTTGTAATTATTATTATTATTGTTATTATTATTATTATTATTATTATTATTATTATTATTATTCATAATAATAATAATGATAATGATGATGATAATAATAATAATAATAATAATAATAATAATAATACATTTTATTTATAGCCATCTTTCTTGGCACTCAAGGACACCGTACAGTAAAACAGGAGAGGATAAAACAAGAATTAAAACAGAGTAACCCCCCCCCCTCCCCCCGATCACCACCAAAATGTAATCATTTCTTCCTTGTGCCAGTATCAACATTTCCTGAAAATTTCCTGAAAATCCGTCCATAACTTTTTGAGTTATCTTGCTAACAAACAAACAAACAAACAAACCAAAGCGATCCCAATACCTCCTGGCGGAGGTAAAAGTAAAAGGCAGGTTAATAATATTTTTAATTAGTTTGCCCATTTTGTCGCTGACACATGAACCGCTTTCGTCCAAATACCACAGATGAGGTGTTGGTGGTTGCCAGGAGTAACGCACTAGCATCGGTTGATGCCCCCCCCCAGAGAAAGACATCCTCATACCTGTAGCGTCCTAACTATCTGTGTCATCCATTTAGCCCAGGATGAAATTCCATCTCCTGTGCACATTTTCCCTCCTCAGAAAACAACCTGTCTGTGGCGCAGATGTCAGAGCTGCTGATTATCTGCGTAACGCTGCTTTGTCTGGAAGCCAAGGCCAATATTGTGAGTAATAAGAGGAAAAAAAAGTCTTTGAACAATGTCAGCTTGTTTCCGCAGGTGCTCACTGTTTTTTTTTTTCCCCAACTGGAAGACTCATTAAATATATGCAAATGACATTGTCACCCCTTGAAACATGCAAATGCAGCTCTGGCTTTGTGTTATGAGATGAGTACTTTGCATTAACTGAAATTTTTTTATCCTTCAGGCAGTAAAGGAAAAAAAAAAGAAGAAGAAGTCATTTCAGTTGCTGACAAGGTCGGTGTATATTTTTGCTTTAATTTCATTTCTTATGTTGTAAATGTCACTGGGTTTTGTTTTCATCTATTATCTATTTCATCTGTTGGATAAACACAGCGGTCCCAGTAGAGCTGTTAGAAAAGATCGGTTCTGGAATATATCGCAATATTTCATTTCACAATACTGTATCGATATTAAAAAATACTGCATCAATATGTTTAGGTATTTATTCAAATGCAGATATGGTGGAGGTTCATTTGTGTTTTTTGTTTTTCTTTATTGTTAATATCTTATTTATTATTATTTTACTCTGTTTTATTCAATAATGGTTATTTGAAGCATCCTAAAAGTACTTTTTACTGTCTGAGAGGCAGGGGGGAGTTCCTTTCCTTTGTTTCTTTGTTGGGATTGCACAAACATATTCTTATGGTGTTGGTTCTGAACTAATAGAATCTGAACATTTGAACAGGATCTGAAACTGGAATGTCTGTAAAACAGAATTTCAGTTTGAACACAGGAACATTTGGTGATAGAACATTAGATCCTGTTGGGATGAAATTAAAATGTGTTTAGTTTTTGTGCAGATTTCTGCTGTAATTCAGTTCTTCAAGGAAATAATCATTTTTTAAAAAAGAAAGAAACAAAAAAAGTGCCTTTTTAACAGTATCGTGATACAGTGGTCCCTCGTTTATCGCAGGGGTTACATTCTAAAAATAACCCGCAATTGGCAAAATCCACAAAGTAGTCAGCTTTATTTTTTACAATTATTATATATATTTTAGGTCTGTAAAAGCCCTCACCACACACTTCATACACTTTTCTCAGACATGCATGAACATTTTCTCACATTTCTCTCTTGTTTAAACACTCAAAGTTCAAACCTTGGTAGATTTTAAAAAATAAGTACGGTATTATAGAAGGAAACCAAAGATCCAAACCTGTTTTCAGGCCCGTTTCAGTCAGCATCTTCCTCTGCCTTGTGGGTGCGACCACAGGTGCCGCTGTCGGTGCAGAACGTTGCGTCGACATTGTGGTTTGTCGGAGAAAACTGTCAAACATACAGCACCGCAGAGTCACTCTGCTGGAGACCGAACATTTCTGTAAATTTGGCAGAAGAACGCGTTCTGTACTGAACAGGAGACACGGCACAGAGGAGATGGACTGACAATGGTCTACAGTCCTTTAGCCAATCAGGACGCAGAACACAACGTTCATACGCTGTAAAAAATGCATGCAAAATTGCACTAAAAAAAATCTGCAAAACAGCAAGACCACAAAAGGTGAACTGTGTTATAGTGAGGGACAAGCGTAAATCGTATCGTGATCCTAGTATTGTGATTTGTATCGTATTGTTCGATTCTTGCCGATACACAGCCCTAGGTCCCGGTCCCTGGTCCTGGTTCCTGGTCCTGGTCCCTGGTCCTGGTTCCTGGTCCAGTTCTGCAGATGGACCGGTGCATATGTAGACTACACACCTGCACTTATCGTCTCCATCAGAAAAGTCTTATCTGTAAATTTGAAGTCATTTGCGGCACAATCTACAGAAATGGTCTGGAGCGGGGGGGCATTAGAGGAGGCATTTGGAACGCAGGGAAAATCAATCTGAAAAATCAATCATTATAAAAGAAAGATGTTAAAGTGTGTTAGATATGAGGAGCAATTAATGAGGAGGTACGACTAGAACAGACCTGAGGTACGACTAGAACAGACCTTAGAACAGACCTGAGGTACGACTAGAACAGACCTGAGGTACGACTAGAACAGACCTGAGGTACGACTAGAACAGACCTTAGAACAGACCTGAGGTACGACTAGAACAGACCTGAGGTACGACTAGAACAGACCTTAGAACAGACCTGAGGTACGACTAGAACAGACCTGAGGTACGACTAGAACAGACCTGAGGTACGACTAGAACAGACCTTAGAACAGACCTGAGGTACGACTAGAACAGACCTGAGGTACGACTAGAACAGACCTGAGGTACGACTAGAACAGACCTGAGGTACGACTAGAACAGACCTTAGAACAGACCTGAGGTACGAGTAGAACAGACCTGAGGTACGACTAGAACAGACCTGAGGTACGACTAGAACAGACCTTAGAACAGACCTGAGGTACGACTAGAACAGACCTGAGGTACGACTAGAACAGACCTTAGAACAGACCTGAGGTACGACTAGAACAGACCTGAGGTACGACTAGAACAGACCTGAGGTACGACTAGAACAGACCTTAGAACAGACCTGAGGTACGACTAGAACAGACCTGAGGTACGAGTAGAACAGACCTGAGGTACGACTAGAACAGACCTGAGGTACGACTAGAACAGACCTTAGAACAGACCTGAGGTACGAGTAGAACAGACCTGAGGTACGACTAGAACAGACCTGAGGTACGACTAGAACAGACCTTAGAACAGACCTGAGGTACGACTAGAACAGACCTGAGGTACGACTAGAACAGACCTTAGAACAGACCTGAGGTACGAGTAGAACAGACCTGAGGTACGACTAGAACAGACCTGAGGTTCGAGTAGAACAGACCTGAGGTACGACTACAACAGACCTGAGGTACGACTACAACAGACCTGAGGTACGAGTAGAACAGACCTGAGGTACGACTAGAACAGACCTGAGGTACGACTAGAACAGGCCTGAGGTACGACTAGAACAGACCTGAGGTACGACTAGAACAGACCTGAGGTACGAGTAGAACAGACCTGAGGTACGACTAGAACAGGCCTGAGGTACGACTAGAACAGACCTTAGAACAGACCTTAGAACAGACCTGAGGTATGACTAGAACAGGCCTGAGGCACGAGTAGAACAGACCTGAGGTATGAGTAGAACAGACCTGAGGTACGAGTAGAACAGACCTGAGATACAAGTAGAACAGACCTGAGGTATGACTAGAACAGACCTGAGGTACGACTAGAACAGGCCTGAGGTACGACTAGAACAGACCTGAGGTACAAGTAGAACACACCTGAGATACGAGTAGAACAGACCTGAGGTACGACTACAACAGACCTGAGGTACGACTACAACAGACCTGAGGTACGACTAGAACAGACCTGAGGTACGAGTAGAACAGACCTGAGGTACGACTACAACAGACCTGAGGTACAACTACAACAGACCTGAGGTACGAGTAGAACAGACCTGAGGTATGAGTAGAACAGACCTGAGGTATGACTAGAACAGACCTGAGGTACGACTAGAACAGACCTGAGGTACGACTAGAACAGACCTTAGAACAGACCTGAGGTACGACTAGAACAGGCCTGAGGCACGAGTAGAACAGACCTTAGAACAGACCTGAGGTACGACTAGAACAGACCTGAGGTACGACTAGAACAGACCTGAGGTATGAGTAGAACAGACCTGAGGTACGAGTAGAACAGACCTGAGATACAAGTAGAACAGACCTGAGGTACGACTAGAACAGACCTGAGGTACGACTAGAACAGGCCTGAGGTACGACTAGAACAGACCTGAGGTACGAGTAGAACAGACCTGAGGTACGACTAGAACAGACCTGAGGTACGAGTAGAACAGACCTGAGGTACGACTAGAACACACCTGAGGTACGAGTAGAACACACCTGAGATACGAGTAGAACAGACCTGAGGTACGAGTAGAACAGACCTGAGATACAAGTAGAACAGACCTGAGGTACGACTAGAACAGACCTGAGGTACGACTAGAACAGGCCTGAGGTACGACTAGAACAGACCTGAGGTACGAGTAGAACAGACCTGAGGTACGACTAGAACAGACCTGAGGTACGACTAGAACAGACCTGCAGCTTCACTAAACACTCCTTCAAAGAAAAGAAGGGTGACATTTGAAAGTAAATTCATTACCCCCCCCCACACCCACACACACACACACACACACACACACACACACACACACAATAAAAGTAAGGCAACAGTTACTGTGGCACCAAATATAGGTGGGTCTATTTCCACCGAGCCAATCAAATGTTAGCATTTGTCCTGCGCCAATCAGCAGTTTGCTGTAAAAAATCTAAATCTGACCAAGTGTATTTGTCTCATCTCTAGTTCAAATATCTCATCACACTTAAAATCAGACAGAATCACCTGAAGAGGAACTTTTCACTGAGATAGAAGAATTAAACCAAAAAAATCTTGAATTAAGAAAAAAAATCTGCCAATGGAATGAGTGAAAATGCTCTTGTTCAGATTCGTGTAAATCAGATTTTCCAGATCTCTTGTCTGTAACTCAGTTCTTCTATCTCAGTGTACAGTTCCTCTGTAGGAGATTCTGTCTGATTTTAAGTGTGATCAGATATTTGAACTACAAATGAGACAAATCCACTTGCTCAGATGTAGATTTTTTACAGTGTAAGGACGTGTTGTTGTCCCAGATCCAGTCATGGACTCTGTTCCATCAACTCATTGTCCTCTTGTGTCCACAGTTTGGTCACATGACACCGGTGTTGTCAGTGCCTGAAACAGTATTTTTGTCGAACGGGTCCCAGAGCGTAAACATGTCCCAGCTCCGCCCCCCTGGTGTTGGCTCCGCCCCCCTGGTGTTGGCATATGGATAGGACCAACACCACTGTATGGAAACCATGACGACCATAGGAGCATGTGACCAGAAGAAGAAAAGCCCAGACAGAACCTCCTGCACATGCTCAGTGCGTTCTTCTGTGGTTTTCCTGTCTCCTGCACATGCTCAGTGTGTGTTTGTGGACAGTTCCACATACAGGTGTGGACTACGTATGACACCACTGAACCCAGCTGGACCGGTTCCACCTGGACGCACAGAAACCATACGAGTCTGGACCACAAACTGTTAGAACCTACTAAAGACAAAGACCAGGAGAGGAGTGGAGTGGGTGGAGTCTGGGGAACTGGTCCACTGTCCTGGTCCTGGACCCGGATAGACCCATGTGTGCTGGTTCTGTCCACAGTACTGTGTCCACAGGGGGACGGGGTACCAGTCTACTGAGGACAGAACCAGGACACTGACTGGACCTGAGGCACAGACCTAGGACAAAGGTAGACCACCAGGACTGAGGACAGACCCAGGACAAAGGTAGACCACCAGGACTGAGGACAGACCCAGGACAAAGGTAGACCACCAGGACTGAGGACAGACCCAGGACAAAGGTAGACCACCAGGACTGAGGACAGACCCAGGACAAAGGTAGACCAGCAGGACTGAGGACAGACCCAGGACAAAGGTAGACCACCAGGACTGAGGACAGACCCAGGACAAAGGTAGACCAGCAGGACTGAGGACAGACCCACTTCATAAACATAAGCCATCAGACTGTTTTCACTGCTCTGTACTTTAGTCGTGTTTCTTTCAGGCAGGACTGAACTGGACTCCAGAGTGCAGGACACGCTGAAGGCATCAGAGACAGAACTGTGTAAATAAACTCTTCTTGGACTGTGAGCTTTCAGCGTCAGCCTCGGCTTCATTTTCAGTCACACTGAACCTGGATCTAATAAACATGGAACATTTATTCAGATGAACAGAAAAACTGTGACTGCACCTTCAGTTTATGAACTGACATTTTGAGGTTCGGAGTTTGGAATGCTGGCTTTTTCAGAGCCACAAGTGACCATATTTGGACAAAAGGCTCAGAACTGTGGAAGTCCAAGGGGTCAGAGGTCAGCTAATGCTAAGCGCTAGCTTTCTGACACGGTAAAGTCGTCAAATTCATCCGACATTCCATAAAAGTCCTTTAACAGTTTGTGATTTCCTGCTGGTATCTCTGCTTCTCACCATCATTGATATAAATTCATCTTTTTGCTGCTAATGTTCTTATTTTTACCAGTAAAGGGTTCTGTTATTTTCAGGTATAAATACGGAACTTGGTTAAAGTTAGAAACAGAGTTTGTGGAAAAGGCTGAATTAAGAAAAAGAGAGAAAAACATGCATAATTAACATTAACGTTCAACGGTAATTATCACAATATTTAATCATGTTTCCCCGCCCACATCCTGGATTTAAAAGGTTTCATTAATTATCCAACTTTTCCCTGTGAATTCCTTCTTTTTGGTGTAAATTAGGAGGTTTTTGCACATGATTTATTCATTTATTTTATTTCTAAAGTGTTCATTACAGTTTCAGTGTAGAGACAAAAGTGATGATGATGATGATGATGATGATGAATAAAAGGGGCTGGACTCAAACTAAACCCAGGCTTCAGCCTACGTAGAACAAACAGGAGTTATGATGTTAATACACTCAGCACCAACTGACCAGACCTGGTCCTCCAACAGCCCTTCTTCTTCTGTCTCTTCTTTTGTTTCTTCTTCTTCTTTTGTTTCTTCTTCTGTTTCTTCTTCTTTTATTTCTTCTTCTATTTCTTCTTTTGTTTCTTCTTTTGTTTCTTCTTCTTCTGTTTCTTCTTCTTTTGTTTCTTCTTCTGTTTCTTCTTTTGTTTCTTCTTCTTCTGTTTCTTCTTCTTCTTTTGTTTCTTCTTTTGTGTCTTCTTCTGTTTATTTTTCGTCTTTTTCTGTTTGTTCTTCTATTTCTTCTGTTTGTTCTTCTTCTATTTCTTCTTCTGTTCCTTCTTCTTCTGTTTCTTCTTTTGTTTCTTCTTCTTCTGTTTCTTCTTCTTCTTCTGTTTCTTCATCTTCTTCTGTTTCTTCATCTTCTTTTGTTTCTTCTTTTTCTTCTTCTTTGTGCATCCACAGGAGTCCTTTTATCTTCATATGAGCGCGTAATTAAAAAAAAAAACAAAAAAATGAAAGTGTTAACAGAGTCTAAATAAACTGAAACTTGCCAAATTAATTCACAGCAAGACTTCGTCGTTAAAATGAGTTTGAAAGTGTTGCCAGTTTTTGGCAAATTAACACAACAAATCCTTATTGTGATGTGAGGACAAAGATAAAACAGATTGTAATCAGCCTGTAGGAAACTGTAGATACTGGTTTTAAAAGACTGTGTTGGAATGAGGAGTCCAGGTACTAGTCATGTGTTCAGACAGCTGTTAGCGGTGGTTGTTATGGAAACAGCTAGTTCCTAATAGTACTTAATTATTAATCCATGGGTGGACATCGAGGAATCCTTCAAATAATAATTATACCGACTAACATGTAATGATAAATGTGGTTTGAAGGTGGATCTGCATCAGGGCTGTCAAACTCATTTTCTTCCAGGTTCCACATTTAGTTTCATCTCCAGGTGTCGAACCAGTGAAATATTAGCAGAATAACCAATAAATAATGACGAGAGGTGTAAGAAAATATCGGTTCGGCGATATATTGCAATATTTAATTTCACGACACTGTAACGATATTAAAAAGTACTGTATCGATATTTTTGGGTATTTATTCAAATGCAGATATTTTGGAGGTTTATTTTTGTTTGTCTTTTGAAAATATTTTTATTTATTATTATTTAACACTGTTTTATTAGATAATGCTTATTTGAAGCACTTTTTTCTGTCTGAGAGGCAGATGTTCGTTCCTGTGTTGAGACTGCACAGAAATCCTGTTCTGATGTTAGTTGTGAACGAATAGAATCTGAACATTTGAACAGGATCTGAAACTGGAATGTCTGTAAAATAGAATTTCAGTTTGAACACAGAAACATTTGGTGATAGAACATTAGATCCTGTTGGGATCAAATAAAATTGTGTTTAGTATTTGTGCAGATTTCTGGTGTAATTAAATTCTTCAAGGAAAAAAACTTTTAAAAAAGAAACAGAAAAAAATTGCCCTTTTAACAGTATCATGATATATCATATTATGATCCTAGTATTGTGATTCGTATCGTATCGCCAGATTCTTGCCGATACACAGCCCTAATAATGACAACTCCAAAATTTCTCTTTGTTTTAGTGCAAAAAATAACCTTAAATTATGAAAATATTTATATTTACAAACTATCCAAACAAAAAAGATGTGGAAAAAAAAAATTTAAGAAAGATAAGTGTAATTTTAACAATATTAGGCACAAAACATGTAGTAACAGGCAGAATATTGTTAAAATTACACTTAATTTTCTTTAGACATTTAAAATTGTTCATATTTGTTCAGTTTATTCACATTATAAAGTGAACAGATAGTTTGTAAATGTAAATATTTTTATCATTTAATGTTATTTTTTCACACTAAAACAAAGAGGAAAATTTGGAGTTGCCATTATTTATAGATATAATGTAATATTATTATTTTTTCACATTAAACCACAGGTGCCCAACATGGGGCCCGGGGGCCAAATCCGGCGCACTAAAGGGTTGTCAGTATTCTCATTTAATAGACAACAGTACATGTACATAACTGTGAAATAACTACTTTTGTCACATTGTCCAATGGTGTAAAAATCATTTTAATTCAGGCTCCACATACAGACCAATATGATCTCAAGTGGATCAGACCAGTAAAATACTGTTGTAATAACCTAGAAATAATGAGAACTCAAAAATTTCTCTTTGTTTTAGCGCAAAAAAATACCTTAACTTATGAAAATATTTACATTTACAAACTATCCAAACAAAAAAGATGTGAATAACCTGAAAAAATGAAATTTCTTAGTGTGTGATTTTAACAATATTGCGCCTTAACTTATCTACAAAAGCACAAAACATTTAATAACAGGCAGAATATTGTTAAAATTACACTTAATTTTCTTTAGACATTTAAAATTGTTCATATTTGTTCAGTTTATTCACAATATAAAGTGAAAGGACAATTTGTAAATGTATATATTTTCATCATTTGTTTTTTTTTTTGCACTAAAAAAAGAGGAAAATATTGGAGTTGCCATTATTTATAGGCACAATGTAATATTATTATTATTTCCCATTAAACCACAGGTGTTAAACATGTGGTGTGCGGGCCAAATCTGGCCCACCAAAGGGTCCAATGGTGTAAAAATCTTTGTTTTGTTTTGTTTTTTAACTTGTCTTGTTCAGCATCCTAACAGCAGAATGTTCGTGTGGCTCCTTTTGGTGCTGAACACATGTGCTTTACCAAAGGAAACTTCATAAAGTATATGAGGCTCCCTTTGACATTCTGCTGTCTTTATTTTGAGTTTCCTTGAACCACATTTCGATGTTGGACCTGACATGAAGGAACATGAGGAGGTGTACAAATCATTTAATTCTGGTTCCACATACACTCCAATATGATTTGAAGTGGGTCAGATACTCTCATAATAATCTATAAATAATGAAAACTACAAAGTTTCTTTTTGTTTTACTGTAAAAAAGTAAAATTACACAGAAATGTTTACATTAACAAACTATCCTTTTACAATAAATTGTCAATAACCTGAACAAATGTGATCAACCTGAAATGTCTGAGGAGATAAACGCAATCGTACCAATATTCTGCCTGTTATCAAATGTTTTGTGTATTTGTAATAGTAATGTCAGTTGTAACGCACATGTGTAAATGATAAACTGATAAACTGAGGCAGAATTTGTTAAAGTTGCACAGTTTGTTTTTCTTCAGACATTTGACGTTGTTCATGTTATTCACATTTTTAAGGAAACGTTGTGGTTGTAAACATTGTCATTAGGGATGCACCAATACCGATACCAGTATCAGGTACCGGGTCCAATACTGAGTGCGTGTACTTCTACTCGTACTTGTAAAAGTAATCTGATACAACCGCACCGATACCACTTACGTCAGCGTGACGTTCACAGTTCAGTGCAGCAGGTACGAGGAGGAGGAGTAATGTCAGCAGTGAGGAGACTGAACCAAATAAACGACGGAGACAAAAGGAACGTTAAAGACAGACGGAGACGGACGCAGCGTTCTGTCCGTCCTCTGCGTACATTCCACATGTACTTCTGTCTGTTTTCCAGGTGCTCATGGATGCATACCCTGACGGAGAAATCGGAGCAATACCAGCAGGAACTGTGGAGGTAGAGGATCTGTTCAAAGAGCGACTGAGTCAGTTAAAGAAAAACTACCGACAGATTTATGAAAAACTACCCTCAGCAAGATCAACATTAGTATCAGATTACACTGTAAAAAAATCGGTAATTTAACAGAATTTTCACTGTTTATTTGACAGATTTTTCCTGTATTTTTAAAATACTGGAAAATATCAATGAAATGACAAAAACAGACAGTGAACAGTGATTTTACATGTCAAATGTAAAATAACACGAAAAAACTAACTGTGAATAAACATGAAATTTCAATTTTTTAAAAGAATTTTTTTCTTTTTTCAAAGAAAAATACAGTTAAAATACATTTGCAAATGTATTGTAATTTCACAAATATTTATTTTCTATTTATGAGATTAAACTGTTAAAGTTTAATACTGTAAAAAAAACAAAAACAAAAACAAAAAAAACGAGATAAAATTACTGACTATTAACGGTAACAGAAGTATTTGTTCTGTCAGTTGACCCAGACTTGTTTGTTAATTGACAAATATCTTGTGTAATTACAGGAGCTTTCACAACAAAAATGTTGAATAAATGTATTTTTGTGAATGTATAACATGTATAAGCACTGATAAACTGTCCAAATACAGTTTTTATCAGTGGATTGGACAACTGAGTCTCACTGAAAATTATATATATATATATATATATATATATATATATATATATATATATATATATATATATATATATATATATATATATATATTTATAGGTAATTTGATTGTTTTAATACATGAAAATATTCTTTATTAAACATTAAAAAAGTCAAAAAATATGCAAAATCTCATGTAAAGTTAGGGCAAAAAACTGTATTCTAATTATGGAAAATTACTGTATTTTTATGAGATGGTTATTTTCCAACAGTATTTTTTCGGCACCCCTGCTGCCTGAATAATACCTTTATTTTTTTATTATTTTTTTTTTTACAGTGTAATATTACCTCCTCTGTCATTTCCATGTTTGTTATTATTGATATTTTTCTTCTTCTTCTCAAAAAACTTCACTCTTCTGCGTGGTATTTGTCCAGTATGGTTAATTAAAACAAACTAAACTGGAAGGTCATTTGTTTTTCTTGACTAAGTTGCTGTGTTGCTGTTTTTACATGTTCATTCCAAATAAAGATAGAATTTTTAAAAATAATAATAATGTCACAACTGTAAAAAATCCAAACCTTTTCCAACACTAAACTTCGACTCCCATGCCAAATGTCCTTTTTTAAAAAATACTGTTGTTGTGTAAATAGTATGACCGTCTGCATCCCAACCTCAGATAACCCGGCTGACCACTCACTGAGTGTAATGAATGTGGTTTGGATAAGTGGAATACCACACCACAGTGAGTCAAATGTCCTATTTTTAAGAGTAATTAAAGATGGCAGAGGGTTTGTAGAAGTGAAAGGCAGGCGCCCAACACGACCCAGGCTACTGGCTGTGAAATGGTATTTAACCTCCGTTCCTGAAAGAATCAGATGAATCAGGGTCCTGCTGTAAGCCAGATCAGCTACAACAGACTCTGCACTATTTCAGCTGTTTTCTAAAGCCTCATTTGGTTCCTCATTCCTCCACCATCAGTTCATGACTGCTCATCACAGATAAGTGCGAGCCAATGGAAGTGCATTTCCAAAGAAGCCAGTAAGCTCGCCTAATCCTATTTTAAAGAGCTCATCTGGGGGGGGGGGGGCTGGCTGATATCCACTCCAGCCAGAACCAAGGCCTGGAGATGCTGGTGCTCCACTAGACCCTGCAGACCCTGCAGATCTGGACCAGGCAGATGAAGGGGGGCTGAATGGCAGGATGGAAGCGCACTCAGGGGCTGTTCAGCAGCTGCCACAGTGGAACTGCACTGGAGGCATCAACACTGCTGTTGTAAATACATTATGTGTGGCCAGTACTGGAGGCAAGGATGGGATCAAGGCACAGACTGGATGGAAGAAAAAAAAAAAAAAAAAAAAAAAAAAAAAAATCTGCACCCCTGGCAGAAAAGGCAAAGAAAGGACAAACAGCCGGGGCCAATTAGATGAAGACAGCAGCAGAGGAAAGTTTGGAGTGTTTCTGCACCACCCAGAACACTCACAACGCTCTGAAGCTTCTGCACTGCAGGAGGAAAAGGAACATGCAGATCAGGGGGTCAAACATGCGGCCCGCGGACCAAAAACGGGCCGCTGAGGGTTCAGATCCGGCCCATGGGCCCATGGGGTTGGACATATTTGAACAAACATCTGTGGTGAAAGTCTGACGCTGCTTTAAATGACAACGAAATCAATGAATATGAATGAAGTAAAGCCAATTAAGTTAATTAGACCTAATGTAACCGCTGGTGTCAGACTCTGCGTTGTGTTTAAGGACTAGACCCACGTGGACTACTTTGCAGGTAGTCTGCATTTATTCTTTTCAGCTCCTTACAAAATAATAATAATAATAATAATAATAATAATAACAATAATAATAATAATGCTACTACTACTACTACTACTAATAATAATAATAATGGATTAGATTTCTATAGTGGTTTTTTGGTCACTCAAAGCACTTTACATTATTGATCCATTATTTAACTCAAGTTTTTATTTGGTTTACGATGCAAAATTTACATATTTCATACACCGATAGTTTTGTTTTTTATAAAACAAGACAAAAAACACACAAAAAAACAAACAAAGAGAACAATTGAGTAGCAATTGAACAACGGGCATCAAGTCTGTTCTTTTTAAGTATTTATAAAGTCTGTCCACAGTCCTTGAAGTAGTCCTGGTCCAGTCGTAGTGTGCAGGTGAGTTCTTCCATTTGAGTCATTTCTTCAACCAGGTCCATTCGTCCAGTGGGGGGGTTTGGTCTGTCAACCGTTTCCTACTGATCACTTTTTTGCTGCAGTCAACCTGATATTCCACAGATACGTTTGACAAAATCCTTTAATACCACCTGGTCGTTTACCTAAGAACATGTTCTCAAACTTCAAAGGCGTTTTTATTTTCATGGCTTTGTCATGACTATTCCTGATTTTTTCCCAAAAGGGAGATAATATGGGACAGCTCCTAAATATGATGGTGATGAGCTGTTTTCATCCCACACTGTCTCCAACATGATGGATCCACATTTGAACCTTTTTGTGCAGGTGTTCTATAAAAGCCAATCATATTTTTTCATGCAAATTCTCTCCAACTAAGTGAAGATGTACTTTTCCATAGATTTTCTTGTATTTTAGTCCATTCTTCCATAGTCAGTTCAAAATTACCCTCCTTTTCCCACTTTTCTTTGATATAAACTCTACTTTCAGCCCTAATGTTTTGTAACTCGGTGTACGGTCGTGATATTAGTTTGTTGTTTATTATTGACACATTATTCATTCACTCTCACATTCTCCCTCTGGTGGAGGTAAACTCCATCTGTATCAGTGGTGGCTGCTCGTCTTTCAGGGGAAGCTCACTGTCGGCTTACATCAAAAAAATTGTCAAGTTATTTAAACATAAATTCATCCCTCCGTTCCTTTTTCAGAAAATGCTCAGTGTCCTTATCGTACCAGTAGGTGTCTTTTCCAGGACTGGACCAGTGTCCTCTGAATGTCCAGCAGAGCTGGTCTGCTCAGACGGCCTTGGCCCAGTGGGTTCCAGGTGTAGAACTGGAGCCTTTGAAACTACAGACGCTCCTTTCACTGCGACCCAGCCGACAGTCTGACTGATTTAACTATCTACAAAACAATATTAAACTGAACAAGAAATGATTAAATTATGGAACTGAAACAAGAAAACGCTGAAATTATGTTAAATTGAAACAAGGAAGTCCAATGGTTGTGTTTTCTTTCAGGTCAGTAAATGAACAGTTCATTTGGTTTGTGTGATTCCACAGCAGAATGTGTGACGGTATTAAACTGAACTGTGTCAGTGAAGGAGCAGATCTGAAAACAGCTGTCAGTCAAACAGGATTCAGCCTTTGGACCCATCCTCCAATCAGCACGTGGGATTCTAGCATCCAGCCTGGCTGAGCTCCGCCCACAGCTCCATTCACCCCGAGAGACGCCTGGTGTCTGGGGGCGGGACAACACGGTGTCATTTATCCAATGATCGTCCAGTTTAGAGTCAGTTTCCAGCAGTTCCACTCAGTCCCATTGAAGTGCATGGACGCTGAGCGTCTACGACAAATGCACTGAGCAGAGATGGAATGAACAAACACAGACACGGGAATGGAGGAGAAGTGAACAACATCCAGTCCACTGATCTGGGATCAAACTGATTCTGAACCAACTGGTCTGAGAGATGAACGTGTCCCAACACATTTGGAGTCAATGAAACGAAAACAACTGAACAGATTTGAGCATTTAATGGGAGTCATTTTAGGGGAAACTGAGCTTCCGCTGCAGTCTGACAGAAAACACCTCTGATCTGTATCCACAGCTGTCCTGGGGGGGGGGGGGGGGGGGGGGCAGACTGACAGAAGACACACCTATGGCCACTCCCACCACTACCGATTTTGGTGGTGATCGGTGTGGGGGTGGGGGGTGGGGGGCTGATCTGCCTTGGCGGAGGTCTGTGCTCTGAGTGCTTTTCTAGTTACAGACACTTTTGAGGCACATACACACAACTTTATGCTAAATACTTTAAAAACCCTGAATATTAACTTGGATCAATATGATGAATTCTGTGAATGACACGGCTGCCCTTTAACAAATTAGTGTTTGGATGCAAATATTCTTCAGTGATATTTGTTTCAAGAGAGAATAAATGGCATGGTTTTGTCAAAGGGACAATAGCTGACATTTTGTTTCATACGTGGGCACAAAATGCATCTGGAACGTGCATAATAAAAGTTGACAAACTTCTGTCAGATGTTTGAGGTCGATAAAGGGTCTGAGTTCAGCTGCAGGAGCCACAGCGACGAATGAATGAGCAATGTCATCCTATTAGAAAAGGAAGAAACTATGAGGAAGAACAGATGAGGCTTTTGGTGGGAGGTGCATGGAGTCTGTCCTTTTACCGACAGAGAAAACCAAAGGACACAAACACTTCTAAACTCCATGTCTGGGCTGTCGAACTCATTTTAGTTCACTGTTCCACATACAGCCTGATATGCTCTAAAGTGGGCCGGACCAGGAAAATAATATCAATAATAGGATAATAATAACTTTTGAGTGAAAAAAATGTAAATTTCATAATGAAAATGTTTAAATCTATGAATTGAATTGTCTTTTAGTCTTTTAAAATTTTTTATACATATACATTTAAAATGATTACAGTATTTTGGCTACTTTATATTTTGCCAGGTGTGTTTTTATTTATTTTATGTATAAACTGATACTGTGGTGAGCCAAGCACCGGTATTTTGTTTAATAAAGTACTGATGGTGCATTTATTGAATGATAATAAAGCCAGTCTGAAGTTGTACTCGACCATAACATGAATAAATATAAACAACCTGAAAATTCTTTAGTTAAATAAGTGCAATGTTAACAATATTAGGCCTTAGTTTATCATTTATTCATGTGAATCACAAGTTACAGATCCCAGTGGATCTACACATACACAAAACATTAAATAACAGGCAGAATACTATTAAAATTCCACAGACTTCTCTTAAGACATTTCAGATTTTCATATTTTTTGTAAAAGGCCAGTCTGTAAATGTAAACATTTTTGTGTAATGTTACCTTTTTTACACTAAAACAAAGAGAAAAAATTACAGTTTTCATTATTTATAGGTTATTCTGATAGTATTTAACTGGTCTGATCATTTTTAGATTGAATTGACCTAAAATGATTTGAACATCCTTGATTGTTTATATCTTCAGTGTAATTTTTGCATTTCACAAATTCATCCCAGGGGCCAAACTGAACCCTTTGGTGGGCCGGATTTGGCCCCCAGGCCGCATGTTTGACACCTGTGGACTATTTGAATAAAAGTGTGTTTCTAACAGTAACAGTAAGGACTAATGTCAGAATATAGTTTTATATTATGGGATAAATATCAGTGCATTGGTTCGTTGGGGTAAACTGTTTTCTTTGTTTCCAAAATGACTCAGAGACGTTTTGGACTGAATTTATATCAACTTTTTAAAAAAAAAATTTTTTTATCCATAGTCTCTTTTCCATTGACCCTCAAATTACATGAAAATAACTTGCACATAAAAATTTACCGAATGGAAAAACAACAATTTCTCCAAAACTCTCATTTTCCGATTAAACATTTTTGCGCTGGGAAGGGGTGGTTTTTCAGGTGTAGCACAAATGATACATCACACAAAACTGCAATGGAAAGACCTTTTTCCACAACTAGAGTCATGTGATTAAAAAAAATGGATGATGGATGTTACAATGAGAGAAGAAGAGTTTTAAAAGAAACATTTCACGGTATGTGTCGACCAAGGTTGTAATAGTTTTGGATTTTTTATTATAGTTTAGTTTTATTTATTACCGCCACCAAGGAGGTTCTGTTTTTACCAGCATTGGTCTGTCTGTCTGTCTGTCTGTCTGACTGTCTGTCTGTCTGTCTGTCTGACTGTCTGTCTGTCTGTCTGACTGTCTGTCTGTCTGTCTGTCTGACTGTCTGTCTGTCTGTGTGTCTGTCTGACTGTCTGTCTGTCTGTCTGTATGTATGTCTGACTGTCTGTATGTCTGTCTGTCTGTCTGTGTGTCTGTCTGACTGTCTGTCTGTCTGTCTGTCTGTCTGTCCATGTGCAAGATAACTCAAAAAGTTATGGACGGATTTGGATGAAAATTTCAGGAAATGTTGATACTGGCACAAGGAACAAATGATGAAACTTTGGTGGTGGTGGTGGGCACTGATCTGCCTGGGGTCTGTGCTCTCCGAGTGCTTTTCTAGTTTGACTTGTTTTTCTCTAACTC